>NW_005200651.1:0-3654 GCF_000372725.1 Emiliania huxleyi CCMP1516 | reverse complement strand
TGAGATAAGCTGTGTGGGCCGCTCGCAGTCTGGTCGTGGTCGAGACCGAGGTGCCGAACTGAGAGGCACTACTGGAGGCTTCCTCCGGCCACCGCTCGACTACCCACGCACATGGCCGGTCCTGTGGCTTGCCTGGACTCGCTCAGAAGCCTCAATTTGCGCACACCTTTGCTCTCTGGCTCCCGCGAGTGCGTTCAGGCCACTCAAGCAGGCGACGCCAAGCACCCGCAATGCATCTCGCCGGGGCGCCACCTATCGACCCGACTGATTGGCAGCATCAAAGCCGACCCCATGACGGTCCTTCAGCCCCACGAGGTAGGCAGTTGCGCCCTGATCTCGGTCCAAGACGGCCAACGCCGTGTCCGGCACCTGCTGACTGCTTCACGGGGATGCCCCCCCCGGACACATGCTGCAGCCCCGAGTGGATGTATTGGTCGTTTGTGGGTCCCCCAAGACTACTCTAGTAGGGGCCGGGCGCTTGAGCGTCGGCGGTACACCTGTGCAGATGTTGCACGGGTGAAATGGCTCCTCGTACAGGGTAGGAGGCAGGTGGTGGGTTTGAGTGTCGTGAGTGCTTGCAGCCGCGAGTGCAGCACCGTTTGTGACTCCCATGGATGCAGTTGGGTGGGGCACGGTGCTGGGGGGCGGTCCGGTGCGCCACAACAGCCTCCCTGGCTGACCCCCATCCAGTTCGGCACCTCCATCCTTAGGGTGCCCACAGGACCCAAAAGAAAATAGCTTGCCGGCTCAAAAAGGGACGCACGAGGCAAATCTGATGTTGGATTGTTCCAATAGGAGCGAGGCCTCTTCCGTTGGGGGACCGAGTACATAGGAAACGAGGGTTCCCCGGTTTGTCACGCGCGAGCACGAGCGTGACACTGCACTTGGCGCCGAGCGCCCGCGGCACAGACCTTGTGCAAGCCGACCCTCGGTGGGAGCACCGGTCCGGACCGTTGGCGCTCGGTGTGGAGCAAGCAAGACCCCCCCCCCCCATCGGCGCGCGCCCGAGGTTCAAACGGCCGCGAGGAGCACCAAGAGGACTCCTCATGGCTGTGGTCAAGTGGGCTTCGACCGGCCTCGGCTGGGGGGGCGGGTTGTCCCGGCTGCGGACGCCTTCTGCAGCCCCCTGGGCCCGTGACAGCACCCCAAAACTGCCCCTCGGCGGCATACAGCACTGCCAGCCAGCCTCTTCCTCCTCCTCAAGGGCTGTACTATAGGCCATATTGCGCCGCCTCCTACTGGCAGCCGGGCGGGCGCGCGCCGCGGGCGCCTCGGCCCGCGCACGGCTCGCAAAGTTCGAACGAGTACTGCCGCCCGGCCGCCTCAAGGCTGCCGGGCGGCAGTACTCGCCTCGCAAGGCGCGCACCGGCTGATCTGGCTGCTGCGCCGGCGGCCGCTGCGCTGGCCGCTGCTGCGCCGGCTGGCGGGCGGTACGGCCGCCGGCGGCCGCTGCACCCGCGCCTTCCCTCGCGGGCGCCGTCGCGCCGCGCGCGCCCAACTCTGCTGGTACACGGCACGCGTCGTCACACAGCCGGAGAACAGGCGGTGCAGCGCGCGAAGCGCGCGCGACATTCGTGGACAAAGCAGATACCAGACGTCGGTTTCCCATAGGGTTTCTGCTGCGGTTCCCATGGCGGTTTCCCATAGCCGAAAACCCAGGGGTCGGTCGGTTTCTGCGGCGCGCTCTGTTTTTTCTGGGATCTGTTTTCTGGGACACCCGCCTCGATTTCCCGTGGGATCTGCCTGTGGGTCTGGTTTCTGCGGTGTGAAGACATCTCCCGCTTCGTCCTAATGAGCTCATTCCGGCCAATGAACAGGTGTACCCCCTCCGATTTTTTTCAAATGGGAACCGCGAAAACGGAACGGGATCTGCGTTCTGGTTTCTGGTTTCTGCTCCGATTGGTCGCGACTGGTGATGAGTGTTAAGCTGAGGTTGTCAACGCCGGGTGCGGGCAATTCTCGGCACGGATCGGCACGTGTGGTAGCGTGCGATGAGGCCTTGCCAGCTCCTGGTGGTGCCCTCAAGATCGCCGCGCGCATTGGCCGCTCCGCCGACGTTGTGATAGAGCTTCTTTCTGTCTCCAACAGAGTAGATCCAAACACTCTATTGATAGGCAATAGGTACTCAAAACACTCGCACAACGCCTGCCTTTCACAGCTCAGCCTTTCAGGGCTTGGGCATGACAAGCAACGGCCCCGCCGGTCGGCGTCCGATGCACGAGGCAGCCATGTTGGCTGCCACGGCGTTTCCGCTCGGGATCGCGGCAGCCTGGCGGACTCGACCGCATCGCAGGCCTCCCTCCCGCGAGCCACAAAAGTGCGTGGCAGCGCGGCGCGCCGCCAACCTCGCTTTCGGAGCAGAAACCAGAAACCAGAAACCATAATGCCTGGAGCGATAAAACGGTTCCTCCCAAAGGGTTCCTCCCACCCAGAACATGCTGCTGTCTTAGTACTCCCGTTCGACCCATTCGGAATCCGATTAGTTAATGAAGGGTCATTCCGCCGGAATGACCCCTCCACGGGGAGATCGTTCACACCTCGAAAAACCAGAACCCAGAGTGTCTGGACCGATATTCCCATGGCCCGGATGTTTTCTGTGGGATATGTCGAAAAAGCAGAACACAGAGCTCCTCCTCCTAGAAGTCCGACGGTTTCTTGATAGCTGATATGCCAGGGAAGAGCCTGGTATCTCAGTATGTTATATCCTATGATATAACATAGTGGGATCTGGTTTGTCCACACCTCGCGCGCGATCTCGTACTTTTAAGGCTGGATCCGGCCATTCCAAGGGTATACCTTTGAGAATCCCCAGCGTCCCACCCTCCTAGTCACACTCTCAATTTCTCGACTGGCCAACACGAAGTGCTGCGATCGGGGGCGGCCCATTTCTTTTTTCCTTTCTTTTTTTGGGCCCTGTGGGCACCCTATCGAGAGGGAAGATAGGAAGCGAACATGATAAATGTGAGTTGGGTGGCTCTCAAAACCTTTTCTTTTTGCATGTTGGGAGATCAGCCGCCAAAGTGTGGTGAGACCTCGATCACCTTGAAGTTTCGGCCCTTGAAGTTCTTGGACAACGACCTGCCAGAGGGTGGCGGAAGGCGGAGACAAGGGTGATGGTGGCGGCGATGACGGCGGTGGAAAGGGAGGCGGCGTTGAAGGAGGGGGGGCTGAATGGAGGAGGTGAAGGTGGCGGCGATGGCGGTGATGGTGGCGACCTTGGCATCGGCGGAGAAGAGGGTGGGGACGGCCAGCATAGCAACCAGCCCCCCGAGGTCAGAACACCGTGGAGTAAAGCCATTCCACCTGATTTTATCCCGTCGGCGGCGGATTCACACGACGCGACGCGAGAGAGACGTGTCGGTCTCGCGGTGTGTGGGGTGTAACTAGGCCGTTATTTATGTGCGTCAGCCAGTGTACAATGTTGTGCAAAAAAGAAACATGGCTCTTCAGCCACAGCAGCTTCTGTACACCGCCAGCGTCCGCCGCACGAACGCGTCCAGCCCAAACTCTGCCGCGGCTCGCACGCCAACCTCTCCGCGCGCCAACCGCTCGGCGGACCCCATCCGGCTCGCCTCGCGGATCGCGGCGCCGAGGCCTACAGACGCCGCCGCGAGTGGTTGGGGGCCCGCGCCCCGGGCGGCGAGCCCGGCCCGG
>NW_005200652.1:0-3657 GCF_000372725.1 Emiliania huxleyi CCMP1516 | reverse complement strand
TGTTGTTACTGTTGTTCAGTGGTCAGCAAGCAGAAAATGAAAAAAAACCGGGTAAAACCCGAAAATATCTGGGATTTTCCGGGTATTATCGGGTATTACCCGCAGCGCGAAGGAGCGGTGATGCCGCCGCGCAGGAGCGGTAAGAAAAAATAAATATTCTTAGCTTCGCCCTTGCCTCCGACGCTAGAGACAGTCACCACGGATACATACGTCCGTGGGAGTGCCCCCCTCCCCCACCTGCCCTGCTTACACAGGATAGCATGCCCCGAGGACGGCGGCATTTGGCGGGGGAAACCAGGGAAGGAGGTTCGGTTTTTTGCTTTTTCTTTGTGCTCTCGGGGGAATGTTCTCTCGGCGCCCATGGCCTTCTGAGGTTTCGTACTAATGACGTCCTTCTTGGCACTTCGGGCGTCGGTGTGTGCGTATCTGTGGTGTCTAATTCCCCCGGTATGCTATATAGGTTTCGAACGGCCACCTCCCTTTCACTCGCAGCGATTCCTTGCTGGATACCTTTCCGCAAGCGGAAGGTCGCCAGTTCGAAACCTGCTTTGACCCTTATATATTTTTTCTCACCTGAGCGGGCTCAACTTTTGCTCTAGGTGCCTCCTGCGATTCGATCCCGCGTTCTCAGGCAGTCGCCTGGTGCGTTGTTCGTTTTCGTCACGGGCGTCACCACCCGGCGTCGCAGCAAAGCGGCGGCGGACGCGGCGGCGGCGGACGCCGCCGGTCCCAAGTCGGCACCCGCAGCGCCCCGTGTCCGCCGTGTCTGCTAGAGATGCCTTTCTTTCGGCCCGGGGCCCAGAGATAAAACTTCTGGATGCCATGCGTGACCTAGTAGTGTCCCCAGCTATGGGCGCGTCCACGTTGGAACCAGGTGTGGTGTGGACGCGAGAATAGCTCCGCCGTTCATGTGGAGCAGGCAACCGATGCGAGTCGAGCGGATCTTGGAGCACTTGGAGTGCAGTTATTAAGCGCACGCCCAGGACCGGGGAGCTAAGAAGCGCACCCAGTTGGCCAGACGATTGGGATCGTGTTGCGGGCAAGAGAGCCCTAGCCCTGGGGGGTGCGCGGTCGCAGGGCCATAACACGGGTTCTCCTCCGAGCGAGCGAGGATTTCCCCCAGCGGCGGAATTTTTCCCTCGCGCTGTGGGTCCCCCTAGGAGCAGAACGCCCCCTCTCCTCGGAGCTAGTGATACGAGAATACTCTCCGAGGGTAGCAGGATCACTTTACTTATCCGGGCGCCCCACAACGGCGACAATGGGAATGAAACCGGGCGAGTATTGCAATAACGTAATAGAGCTCAGCCTCAGTGCAACTACTACCCCCCATGGCAACCGTGCCCGGGCGGCGACGCCTTGTGCTCTCCAGCTTCGCCGCGCTGAGTGTTTTGGTTGCCGATGCCGTGGTGCCATGCCTGATAGGAACGGACATGTACTGCCGTGGTTTCGCGCTCGGCGGGGGGCTGCCAAGGTGCCGATGGCTCCATCGGCGACCTCGTCTTCAATCCCTCGTCGAGCGTGTGCAAGTGCTGCGCCGCCAGTGACGAGGGAAGCCGCTCAAAGGGCGGCTGGTACCGTTACACGTTGATGGTTGCCTGCCCGCCATCCGCGCCACCGGCATTGCCGCCGCCGTCGCCGCCATCACCCCCATTGTCGCCCCCGCCGCCGCCCATCGGCGTGGTGCCATGCCTGATTGGAACGGACATGTACTGCCGTGGTTTTGCGCTCGAGCCGGAGTTCACCACCGACGCCGACACCTACAGCGGAAGCGGCCCGGCCAGCATCGAGCAGTGCGCTGCAGTCTACCTGGATAGCTGGCCAGCGTCGCTGAGCAAGCCAGACGGCTACTCGCACACATGGAGCCGGCTGAGCGGGCTCAGCGCCGAAGCGGGGGGCTGCCAAGGTGCCGATGGCTCCATCGGCGACCTCGTCTTCAATCCCTCGTCGAGCGTGTGCAAGTGCTGCGCCGCCAGTGACGAGGGAAGCCGCTCAAAGGGCGGCTGGTACCGTTACACGTTGATGGTTGCCTGCCCGCCATCCGCGCCACCGGCATTGCCGCCGCCGTCGCCGCCATCACCGCCATCGCCCCCGCCACCATCGCCCCCGCCACCACCGCCATCACCCCCGCCGCCATCACCATCGCCACCGCCGCTCATTGGCCCTCCCCCGCCATCGCCACCACCCGCCGACACAGACAGTGACGGCATCCCCGACGCCGAGGAGGGCACGGGCGACATGGACAGTGACGGTGTGCCCGACGCAGAGGACACCGACTCGGACAACGACGGCATCCCTGACGCGTCGGAGGGCACCGGCGACTCTGACAACGACGGCATTCCCGACGCCCTTGACTCTGACTCGGGCCCAGCTGCCGTCATCTCTGCGTTCTGCGGTGAGGGCACGGAAGGGAGCGGTGGCAAGTGCGTAATCGCGTGCAGCAGACGCTTGGAGGAGAGCGTGCCGCCGCTGACATCGGTGGCACACGTCATCGATAAATTTCTCCAGGCGAACCCACACTACATCGCCAGGCTTGACGATGGGCATATCGAGATTATGACGGAGCTGGGGCAGCATTTTGGGCTGCCGGCGCTCGCCTAGGGCGAACGAGCGTCGGCACACTTTCTTCGCCCAAGCTAACGAATCTTCCCAAAGCCATTCCATTGCTCCCGCTGCCAGATCCCAACTCGAATGCCGCAAGCGACAGCCGCCTCGCACCTGTGAGTGTCGGTATGCGTGGCCGTTCTCTCGCGCTGACCCCTTGCCAGGAGGCGGCCAAGGCGGCGGCTTGCGGCTTCGACCTGGATTCGGACGGCGCACCTGACGCCGACGAGGGCTCGGCCGACACGGACGGCGACGGCCTCCCCGACTCCACCGACCCCGACTCGGACGGCGACGGCAAGCCCGATGCCGAGGAGGGCACCGCCGACGCGGATAACGACGGCATCCCCGACGCCAAGGAGTCCAACACGCTGGACACGGACAGCGACGGCCTGCCTGACGCGCGCGACACGGACTCGGACGGCGACGGCATCCCAGACTCTGCCGAGGGCACGACCGACACGGATGGCGACGGCATCCCCGACGCCATCGACCCCGACTCGGATGGCGACGGCATCGTGGACGCCGAGGAGGGCACCGTCGACACAGACGGTGACGGCACCCCCGACGCCAAGGATACGGACTCGGACGGTGACGGCATCCCCGACGCGGTCGAGGGCACGGCGGACGCGGACGGCGACGGCACTCCCGACGCAAAGGACCCCGACTCGGACAACGACGGCATCCCCGATGCCGACGAGGGAAGCGCCGACAGCGACAGCGACGGCATCCCCGACGCCATGCTCGTGGGGAAGCCAATGAGCAACATGACCAATATGTGTACAGAATTGTCACATGATCATGAAACTTGAAAGATTTCAAAAAAAAAAAACTGTTCAGTTTTCAAAGGCAAAACACAACGCTCTGCGGTTGGTGCACCCCTCACACTGACACATTCCCCTCATCCCCGACCGCCCTTGGCTGAGCACATCTACCTGCGAGCTAGCATCTCCGCATTTTCTCTTCCAGTCATCCGCCCGCGCCGCGCGCCATCACTGGGCGTCTAGTGCAGCCACTGACAGAGCTATTCCGAAGGAGTGGTCGACGCCTCGCCTAGAG
>NW_005200653.1:5004-7203 GCF_000372725.1 Emiliania huxleyi CCMP1516 | reverse complement strand
CTCCCGGGGCGCCACTCCCTCACCCGGTCAGGGGGGGCCAACCACAGCCCGCCTCACCGTCCGTGGAGCTTCCGTGGTCCGCCGCTTCGGCTTCGATTTTCGACCCTCCCGAGGCTGCTAGAGCAGCCCCGCGGAGCCTCCCGGATGCACCAGCACACCGTCGTCCAGAACGCCGGCGCACGCGCTGCCCAGTGACTGGGCGGGTCTGCCCCGACTAGGGGCGGGCCCAGCCGCGCGGAGAAGACCATCCCACTTGCGGTTCGTCGCACCGTCCGCTCCAGTTTTCGTCTCGAGCGGGTCGTGAGACGGCCGCGAGAGCGAGCACCGCGGTCACGGTACCTTGGAGGCCACAGACGTCGCCGGAGCGGCACTCCCGGGGCGCCACTCCCTCACCCGGTCAGGGGGGGCCAACCACAGCCCGCCTCACCGTCCGTGGAGCTTCCGTGGTCCGCCGCTCCGGCTTCGATTTTCGACCCACCCGAGGCTGCCCTAGAGCAGCCCCGCGGAGCCTCCCGGATGCATCGGCACACCGTCGTCCAGGATGACGGCGCACGCGCTGCCCAGTGACTGGGCGGGTCTGCCCCGACTAGGGGCGGGCCCATCCGCGCGGAGAAGGCCAGCGAGCTCGAAACACGTCGCCGCGGCCGGCCGTTTCGCAAGCCTGAGCGGGTCGCCAGACACCCGCGAGAGCCAGCAGCTAGAGCGCCGTCGTAGCCGCAGATCGAGTCGAGGAGCTTGATGTCCACGGTAGCAGTTGTGGAGAGCGGTGGCACGGTGCGTGTAGACGCGTCGATTGAGGGCTCCCTTTCGAAACGCGACGGGTACGGCTTGACAACTGCCAGCACAGTTTTACGCCGGCCAGCGTGAGAGCACAACAGGGAGCCGGCGACCCGTACGCTTTGCGCGTGGCGACTGGTGGCTGTCTGGAGCTCGTGTGAGCTGGGCCGACGCGTGGCCGAGCCGAGAGGACCAGCGAGCGACCACGTTGGCGATGAAGCTTGGCGGCCGGCGCCTCGTCGCCAGACGTCACAGCGGCGTGGACGCAGGAGTGTGCGGCGACGAGTACCGGCAAATCCGGCCAGGTGTGGCCGGCAGCTGCCTAGCGCTGGCCTGTGGCCGGCGCCGCGGTGGCGGAGAAGGCGTCTCGCCGCCGTGGCGGCGGTCGGCAGGTGCGAGCGTGATGCCATCTTGCGGGACGACACCCGTCTCGCAAAACCCGGACTGCCACCTTAATAAAAATCTCTCTCTCACACACTGAGAGATGAGCAATCACTGCCCTACTCGAGTACGAGTGCACTCGACGACATCACCCTGAGCGTGCATGCTGACTTAATCGCAGATGCCTCTTCGGAGGCAGGTAGGTTTCCGGACGAGCAAGTTGCCGCCCCTGCTACCCAAATTGAGAGAGAGAGAATTGATTGGTAAGCGCCCCCTTGAAGGGAACTAACTCGAGATTGTCCACCGCCGATACTGTGCCCGTGACGCGTGAGTCGGATCGGTGGCGGCGGGCTGTTTGTCGTTTCACCTCTGTCGTTGTCCCCAGTCTTGGGGTGCAGCGTGGTTGTGGGAGAGTCCTGCAGCCGGCCCGCGGCCGCGGGTGTCGCGTGGGTCCGACGAGGTAGTATGAGTAAAACCACCCACCGGGGCAGTGACTGAATAGAATTTTACAACAAAGCTCCCTCGCACAACACTGGGCACGGGACTGGCGCGCACTGGAAGGCACTAACGAATTCGATCGGGACATGTTGTATTGAGGCCAAATTGGCTGCCGTCCCCTCTAAGCGTCCCGTCGGGCTGTAGTCTCTGCTGTGCACATGTCAGGGCTCAAGAAGCGGTACGTAAGCAGCGACCTCGGCCTTTTCGGCGAGGGAACCTTCCTCTCCAGCAAGCGCGTCAGCAGATGGAAATCTCTCACCACACCCACCAACCACACACACGCAACGCCGCCGCGAAGCCCCGCACAGCTAGGGTCAGGACAGGACTCTCACGGCCATTGAACCCTCTCAGGCCGGTGTACCGCGGCGCGAGGACCTCGGCGCCGCCTCCCACCAAAAAGTGCGTCTCCGCTGACCTCGGGCTCTTTGGCGAGCGTAAGAGCGCGTCGGATGCCAAGCGCTTTGTGAGCTCAGACCTCGGCCTGCTGGGCGAACGCAAGTCGGATGCACCGCCTGTGGCCGAGGACGAGGGCTGGCTCAAGCC
>NW_005200653.1:0-1460 GCF_000372725.1 Emiliania huxleyi CCMP1516 | reverse complement strand
TGTCGCCCCCCCCAGCACTCCAAGGTGCCAAGAGAACAAACAGGGGCACAAGGCACACCAAACAACAGACGACAGGAAGTAACGTGCTAGGCTAGAGCAGACCGCTCCGCCTCTAGCAATCTCGCCGGCCGGCGAGGCACGGACGAGACCGTGTGTGGGGGGTCTAAGTGAGGTGTCTATGGACGCCCTCCTCACAGGCTAGCGGCCTACTACTAGCCCTAACTCGCACTCATGGGAGATGTCAGTTCATTGTATGAGTGTATGCAAGCAGAGGCGCGTGTGCTGATTCTAGATCGCACGCCGTGGCATATGACTTGGGAGGCGTGCGACCGCAGCGCACCCGTCGTAAGGTCGACGGGCGCGCGTGTCAGCGAGAGAGTTGCGGGCGGAGCCATACCCGACTTTTAGAGGAAGAGCCCCGCGCCACGGTTGCCAGCCGTGCCTTCGCGGGAGCCGCCCCTCGAGCCGCGTCTCGTCGCCACTGTCCCTGAGTGTGTCCCGCCTTGGCGGCACACACTCGACGAGGACAGTCCGGCCGACGAGATCGTGTCGCGCGCCGGCGACGGTTGCGGCGTCGTGGTTTCGAGTACGAAGCGAAGATGGCACTACCACCGCCCTGCATCACAGACCGGGCAAGGAGGGGCCTGCTCCCGTTCCGCGAGGAACAGGAGGTTTCCCCCCAGCCGGAGAGAGAGGGAGGCGCTCTTCACATAAACGGAGGGCGCCTGGGTCTAAATTTAGTGCGTGTGAATGAACTTTAGTGATAGTTTAGTGCGCTATTTAGTGCGTGTTCGAGTGCGTATTTAGTGCGTCTTTAGCGCGAATTTAGCACAAATTTAGCACATATTTAGCACAAATTTAGCACATATTTAGCACATATTTAGCACATATTTAGCACATATTTAGTGTGTTTTATCTCCAATTTAGCGCCACATTTAGTTCACTTTAGGTGCGGGCAGCTGCAGTACATTTAGTGTGGGTCCCGCATCTTTAGTGCGGCACGCATCTTTAGCACGGCTTCCCAGCCACACCACAGCTAGCCAGGGCCGCGTGCTTTGCTCCTTGGCTGCCAAGAATGCACCACAGGAGATGCCTGGCCCCTGCCCTCATGACCCAAAGGCGCAGGCTCCCAGACCCAGTGAGGCTAGATATGCAGCCCTCCAGAGCAAGATCTCCCGACTGACACCGGCACATAACCGATTCCCGAGAGGAGGACCAGCACAGTTGAATGCGCCACCGCAAGCACCACCTCCGACCGCACAACCCATGCTGTGCCCGTGACCACCAGCTGTAATAGAGAGAGAGATTTTTAGCAATACCAAACAAATCTAACACTCACACGTCATTTGGGGCCTGGAGCCCTGTTCACGCGCGCGCGTTGTGTTTTGTTTGCTGTAATAGAGTAGAGGTGAGGGTCGGTCTTGGAATTTCAAAGCCAATGTTGAACCAAAGGATGAAGG
>NW_005200654.1:0-3662 GCF_000372725.1 Emiliania huxleyi CCMP1516 | reverse complement strand
TGCGGTGCCCCTACCTACCTACCTACCTACCTACCTTACTTATGGGAAACTAAAAAAGAAATCATGGGAGGGGTGAAGGTGGGGTACTATACCAACTAGAGTGATGGTTGGTGGTACTCTCCTGCAACCACAGTCCTTCTTGTGACATGGCAGGCCACTCTCAAGCCCTACAAGCATCAGATCACCCATTTGGGGAGGGTTGACATCGTGATTTCCGCGGGAAAATTTCTTTTTATGCTGTGAAAATTCCAGCGTGGAAGAGGGAAAAACCCGACGGGAGGGCCCAGACCCTACCTACCTACCCCGGCATCAGGGCCGCCCAAGCAAAAATAAACGCCACCTGGCTGGCTGTGTGTCTTGTGAGCCTGTTTTTGGGCTCGGCGAGGTTTTCCGGAAAACAAAAAGGAAAACAGGGGGTCCCCAGCACTTTGCGTTTCCGGAAATTTCCAGGGAAAACAGAGGGTGTTTGGTGCTCCATTCTGGAAACTCCGATCGCAGCAACTCCTCGATCTGTACGTCGATCTTCCTTCTCCGCGTCCGTCCCCACGGCCACCGCGGCGCCACCCGGCGCCGCCTCCTCTGCCAACACCATGACAGAAACAAGACAAGCCGTGGGTGCGGGCGTCTCTACCTTGTCGGAGGATCCGACCGACGGACGCACGTCAAAACAACAAACTATTCGTTCAAATAAATAAATAAATAAAAACTGACACCTCTCGTGAGATGGGTAAAAAGGAACAGGTCCCCGCCCTTGCGATCTTTGTGCAGGGTTCTTTGTGGGTGTGGTCGGCGACTAGCCGGGGTCGTCCTCCCGATGGGGGACTAGCACTAGCCGTCTTCCACATGGTCCCTCGGGTCCCTGCTGCTCCTAATCTCGTCGTACATCCTCCTACTGATCTCCGCAAAGTCCTGCTCCCTCCCTCGTCTCGCCCTGCGCGTTTGCTCCGCCTCCCCGTCGTCTGCCCTGCGTCGTCTGGCGACGGGTCCTCCATAGTCGGTCGAGGTCGCCGCCCTCCTCGTGCCTCTTCCCAGCGTTCCCTCGGCGGCCGATGCCGTCTGCTCCGGCTCCCCAGTCCCCGGTTCTGCCCTGCTCTCGTCTGCGCTAGTTTCTGCTTCGTCATCACTGGCGCCTCTCCTCTTTTTTCTCCTCCTCTTGTATGCTTTGCACATCGCGTCGATCCCTTTTCGCGTGAGCACCAGCCTGAAGCCCGCCCAGCAGCTGAACCGCTCCCTAAGTCGAAGGAGCATCGTCAGTCTCACCCACTTCGCTCGCTGCCCACCGTCTCCGCTCCCTCCCGCTTGAGCCGCCGTCGCGGCCCTCGTTCGTCCCACTGGCTGTTGGCCCGTCCCTGCGTTGCCTGCGTTATCCCTCCTCCTCCGCGACTCCCTCAAGGCCGGCCGGGCCTCCTTCCACCCAGTGAAGAGCTTCCTCAGCCACTCGATGTGTTCCTCCCTCTTCATTATGCGCGCCGTAGCCTCATCATTGAGCTGGATCCACCTCTGCACCGCTCCCGTCGCCGCCTCGGCCACGACTTGCAAGTTCCTCGTGACCCCGGCGCCAAGGTCCCTCCGACTCTTCTCCGAGAGATCATCTACCAGCGCCGGCAACACCCCCCCGACGGCTGGGGCTAGTGCATCGTACCCGTCCTCATCCAGCACCCTATAGCGTGAGCCCTTCAGCGCAGCGACATGCGCCATCCTCAGCGTCTTCAGCGTATCCTTGGAGTCGGGTGCCGCCTGGGCTACTTTGCTGATCGCCGTCCCCAGTTTGCGCTCGCGCTAGGAACCATCTGGCCTGCTCCCTATTCCCCAGGCAGGCGCCGCTAAGCGAGTGCGCCATCGTTCACATTCACGGCTGTACACTATATTAATTCGGCCGTCCGCGAGCCCCTAGCTCGCCGACGGCGAGAGAGATGCCACGAGGGGTCGCGGTGGCGTCCATCGCCAGGCTCCCTAGCTCAACCGACGACCCTCGTGCCTCGGGATCGACGGCCGATCGTCATTTGGGGGGGGTCATAACAAACACGGTACAGGATCGAGCTTAGGGGACCCCTAGGCTTAAAAGGGTGGGCCCTGGGGCGCCTGCGGCTTAAACGGCTTAAAACCTGCCCGGGCAGGTTTTAAGAGCTCTGGGCCGCCAATTCCTTAAACGGTCTTAAACGCTTAAGCGATGCAGGAGAGCTCCGTCCCGAGGTCGATGGTCCGGGAGGCTCCCGGTAGACACGCTGGAGGCCGGGAAGCTGGCTTCCTACAGTCAGCTAGCACGCGTCCCCTATGCGAGTATGGCTCCTGCCAGTGCACCAGACTTACAGGTGTGTCTTCAGAGGCGGGTTTGTGCCTAATAACGGCAGTATTGGAGAAAACGGCGCGGAACCCAGCGACGCATGCCGGTGAGGCCGATTTTCTTAAAATTCTTAAACGGTCTTAAAAGAGGGACCCCCCGTGCCTGCAATCTCTTAAATGGCAAGTTAAGCCCCCAAACCTCCTCGTTTCTTAAAAGGTCTTAAAAAATCCGGCCCTCAGAACCCTAGGGGTCCCCTAAGGGATCGAGGTGCACGCTGCAGAGGCAGTGTCGTCCCCCCTCTCCTCCGACGGTGATGGGTGGTGTGCCCAGCTACCTACCTACCCCCCCCCCCTTCAGCGCGAACTACAGACCCCCCACGGCTATAGGCTACCACGGCTGTAGGAACCTGCTGGCACACTCGCTATAGGCTAGCACACACACAATGACAAACAAACCGTGGCGACCCCCCCCCCCCCCACACACACACGCACCCCACCCCACCCACGCCCCCCCAACCACCACCCCACCCACCGTCACCCACAGCCTGGTGTGGCCGGCTCTTTTGCGGTATCTCCCCAGTATCTCCCTCTATCTCGCCCTCTATCTATCTCCCTGTATCTCCCCGTATCTCCTCGCATCTCCCTGCATCTCCCCGTATCTCCCCGTATCATGCCCGTATCTGCCCGTATCTGCCCCCGTATCTCGTATCTCCCGGTATCTCCCGGTATCTCCCGGTATCTCCCGGTATCCCGCGGTATCCCGCCAATCTCGCCGCGGGTACCGCGCGAAAAGAACCGGCCACAGCAGGGACGGAGGTTGCCGACGTCGTGCCCCCCGCGCTCGTGATGTGGCTTCGCGGATGGTGAACCGTTCGAGCCCTTGTTGCACGAGCCTGGCAAGTGGCGCCGGCGCCCACGGCCCACGCCCCCCCCCCACGCACGGCGCTCGGCGCGGGCGCGCCGCGCGCGAGGTCTGCAGGGACTGCTGGTGCTGCAGCGTGCACCGGCTGCAGCGGCCACCGGCCAGCGCCCCCCCCCCGCGCGGGCAGCGGCACGCAGCGAAAGCGGCTCGGCTCCGCGGCGGCCGCCGCGGGGCGCGGCGACGCGCCCCGGAAACGTGATCGACACACGAATTCGCTCAATACTCTCCCTTTTTGTACGTGTACTACTCCGCCCCTACACCGCCCAGCAGCAGGTGTCGCTCCAAAGCGGCCGCATCCGCTCTCCCCGAGTGCCGAGACGCGGCGCTGGCCGAACGCTGCCGCGGCCAGACATCACCACGGGATCCGCAGTCCGTCCTCGCAGTTGATGAACTGGCCCGTCCGCTCCATGGTTGCGCCGCGCACCTCGTGCAGCACCCGCTTCGCGCCGACGGCCGC
>NW_005200655.1:3241-4712 GCF_000372725.1 Emiliania huxleyi CCMP1516 | reverse complement strand
GATGGCTTCTAAGGAAGCCGTCGTCTGCGCCTTGTCTGTCGTGTGAATCGTGCGTGTGCGAGAGCCTTTTCTTGTGAAATTCTTTCTTGCTCGGGCCACTGAAATTCTGCAAAAGTGGCCGGCCCCTGCGAGTGTGTGTGTAAACCGCCAGTGGCAGCACTGGTGGCAGTTATCGGCTGTGCGGCCGTCGCCGCGGCTCGTCTCTGCCGCGGCGGCTGCTGCGCGCACGCGGCGGCGCCGCTCTCTCGCGAGACGGCTGGCGACGCGGCTCGCCGCCGACGTACGCTGCGCTCGTCCGACCGACCGCGGCGTGGCGTGCGCGGCGCTGCGCGCCGCTCTGCGAGCGCTTCTGCGCTGAATCGAGCACGGCGGCGAGCGCGCCGCGAAGACGGAGTGTAGCCACGCATACATCAGGCCAGATTAGGTCAACCCCTCGTCATTGGCTCGTCCGACGCCCCTCCGCCGGACTCCGCCCGACCTAGCGACGGCGACCTACCGACGGCGAGCGGCTCATAATGATTTTGCATATTGCATAGCGCTCTAGTGAAATTCCATGCTCATGCATTCGCCCCCCCCCCCCCCCCCCTACCTTAAGGGATACCTTCAAAGGTACGGCATGTGACGTGGGCCGTAGATAGCCGAGAAGCCGGAGCCGAGAAAGCCCTGTAGTCAATTCAATTGGTGGTCCAAGTCACCTCGTGTACAAAACCAACCTCGTGTACTGCGCGCAGAAAAAGAATTCTGAAAAGCTAAAAGAAAAAGAATCGGTCCAATAAGAAATTCAGAATTCGCCGCAATCCTCTCCCTAAAATCCCTGTAGTGTGGGTGGTGTGGCGTTGGAGGCCCTGGGGATGGGGATTCACATAAACGCACAACCCCGGGACCCAACTCCCAAGGCCAAGGCCCAAGCCGCAGAGCGCAGACCTCTGCGGTATGTGTCGCCCCAGAGTGCGACAGAGTCAGAGACGACAACACCAGAGACGTTTTCGTGTTTCACGCGGCCCGAAAGAGGGACTACCTTCCCGAAAGAATTTAACAAATACAACTCTGACTAGCACACAGCCGACAGGCACTCCGAAAGAAGGAGAAGAGGCCTGGCTGCAGCGGCCAGCGCCCCAGCGGTTACCTGCTCTCTGCCTTCAATTCTTGTACGAGCAAGAACGACGGCGCAGATGCGAGATGGCAAACATCGGCATGCCATCTGTGCGGTGCAGCAAGTTTTTTGTGGGGAGGGGGCTGGGGAGCAGGTTGCTCACCCAGGTGCCCTCCCCAGATGGAAGCTGCTAGCACGGCATCAGCTGCGGCCAGTCGAGCACGACTTCCTCCATCTCGAGCGCCTGCTCGCAGACCTTGGTATCAGAAGACACTGCCTCCTGGTGCGGTGCGCTGGTCTATGAGTGGGTACGGTGTGTGCCCTGGAGGCCCTGGGGATCGGGAGGGGCTACTCGCGGGCCTAGAAGGCCCGCATGCA
>NW_005200655.1:0-2192 GCF_000372725.1 Emiliania huxleyi CCMP1516 | reverse complement strand
TGACGAACATTTTGCTAACAAATCCTTCGCCAGTCAATAGAGCATAAAAATACCTTTTGCCAGGGTTCTCGAGGTTCTCGAGGTGGATATCCTTTGGCCGCGTTGGGTAGCGAGGATTGGTGGGACCCGAGCCACGGAGGCGTGTTTTCTGACGGCCGACCGTCAGTGCACGGAGTTGCCCCTTCTCCGACTGCCCCGGCTAGTTCCCGAGGCTCGCCGGGTTTCCCCTACGTCACCCAGGACCTAGCGCGGGTGGGTTGGAGGGGGCTCGCCCCGTTCCTCCCCATTTTGCCAGGGATCATAGACTCGGTCGGTCGCCACAACGACCTCTGGAATTGCGACTCGCCGCTTTCCTCCCACCGCTTTCCTCCCGCTGTTGTAGGTATATTTCCTCCCGCTGTGATCCTGTGTGAGCTCTGTGTCGTGATCTGCTAACAACATACCTAAGAGAGGCGCCCGTGGGGACCCCGCAATTCCTTCCCCTCTCGGAGGGGGCCGGACGGAGGCGTACCCCGAGGGCCACACTCTTTCCTTCGCATAGCGGCCACTCTTCGGATCGCTGGTCGAGCGACCCGGGGGATGCCCCGCGCGCCTGACCCAGGCGCGAAAACGAATCTGCGAGGCGCGGCCGCTCATGCGGCCCGATGGGGAGGAACGGGGCGGACTACGGGGATCGGCTTCTTACGCAGCCCTTCCTTGCAGCGAGCCCCCCCCCAACCCACCCGCGCTAGGTCTCGGGTTTGACGCATGGGGTCCCTCCCGCGAAACTCGTGAACTAGCCGGGGCAGTCGGAGAAAGAAGGGGCAACTCCGTGCACTGACGGTCGGCCGTCAGAAACCACGCCTGCGTGGATCGCGTCACACCAATCCTCGCTACCCAACGCGGCCAAAGGATATCCAACCTCGAGAACCTCGAGAGAATCCTTGCGCCTTGCCGATCCGCACCTACCTAGGCTCTTGGGTGGGGGGGGGGTGCCCACTCTTCACAACGAACCTTGGTTGGAGTCGGTTATGCTGACGCTCGGCGCGCCGCTCGGGGCACCCGGGAAGGATAAGATCGTCCACCGCGGCGTTGATGAGAATGGCCGCCAGTGGGCGGTCGCGCAGCTGAAGCGGCTTGGCGCTGGTGCAGTGAGAAAGCTGACTGCGGAAGTGAGCTTCCTGCGGCGGGCGGCTGCAGCAGGCCTCGCACCGCAAGTGTCCACCGAGCTCAGCGACCTACCGAAGGGACGGCTCGTGACCGAGCTGTGCGACGGCGGTACCCTGAAGGACGTGCTGCGCAGGCAAGATGGCGCGCTTCGGCGCGACCAACAGCAGCGCCTCGTCGAGATCCTTGAGGCGCTAGGCGGACCGACTCGCGACGGCGACGGGGCGGCGAGCCGGGTGGCGGGGTGCGGGGAGGAAGGAGGGGACGCGCCGCGAGAGGGGGGGAGGGGCGCTCTCATGTCTGGCTGGCCCGCCGCGACCCCCACGGGGTCGGGATGGTCGGTGGTGCTGCTCTAGGCGGTCGTCCCGTGGAGGAGCCCCCCCTCCCCTCCCCCCTCCCCCTTCCCTGTCCGGCCAACGCGGAGCACATACCCTCTTGCTACCCCCTGCAGGTGAGGGAAAGGCACAACTCAGAACGATGGGCTTGCCCATCCCGGAGTGGTTCGATCCCACACAAACCCGAGACGGTGACGGGAGCTATCTGATCTCAGGCCCGGTTGGAGGGTAGTGCCCCGTACCATGCGGAATCGACCCTATCCAGTGCTCAAGTGCTCAAGGCTGTGAACCTCTCACAGGCCAGCGCACAGCGCCATAGCAGGTATTTTCTTCTCAATAACAAGGCTGTGAACGCGGTGTGTGAACGCGGTGCCATCGTTGAAATGAGCGTCTCGCCCGCGCCGGGGAAGCTGGGCGACCAGTTCGCCGGCCCGGAGCTGGAGAGGTACCGCGAGCTCTTCAAAGGAGCGCGCAACGGCAACGCGTCCGCCGTCGCATCGCTCCTCAAGGGAGGCATCAACGTCAATGTTGAGGGCCCTCGAGGCACGCGACCCCGCCTTCCTCCCGCCGCCCGCGCCAGACCGGCCGCGGCACACTCGCGCTGCGCCTCCCGACACCCGCGCACAGCCCGGGCCGCAATCCCAGCCGCCGTTTTCTCTCTGCGCCGCCGGCTAATCACCGCATCCTTGCGGCACGCCGTTTTTGCCCTCG
>NW_005200656.1:3473-5058 GCF_000372725.1 Emiliania huxleyi CCMP1516 | reverse complement strand
GCACGGCAAGGGCGTGGCACCTGGCACACAAGCGCACACCGGCACACTGGCGTCTCTCCGCGGGGCTGCTACGGGAGCATAGTAGGCCCGCCGGCCCGTTTGTAGGCATAATCGGACAGGCCTTCTCGGCCGAGGGCCCACGCCACGGAGCGACGGACGTCTATCCCGAGGAGGGGCGTTTTCAGACGCGCGCGCAGGCGAGTGTGTGTGTGAGACTCGTACTCACTTACTGTCACTCACTGTCACTCACTGTCACTCACTGTCACTCACTGTCACTCACTGTCACTCACTCACACTCGCGCAGGCCGAGGGCGCCATCGAGGGCTCCGCCGCGCTGTATGAGGTAGCGACGCCGTACGAGACGCGCTTCGCTTTCTCGCGCTTCGACGCCGCCGAGCAGTTTTCCTCGCCGGCGGTGGACAGCGGGCGGGTGGAAACGGGCGGGGCGGGCGACGCCTCTGCTATGGATTAAGGTTGGGGGCTGCACACAGATCACAGGTGAGCGCAGCGACAGTGTGCGCGACGGAAAATGCATCGTTTGAAGACTGAACACAGGTGGCCGGCTATTGTCACTGTCCGGGTGTGGAGATGATGCGAGGGTCGCCCCCCCTTGCCCCACCACTTTCATTGTGTGTGTGTGTGGAGAAATTTACCTTACCCTACCGCTTACCTATCTGGCGCGTGACGATGCGCCTGGCCTTCTGTCTGCCCGCCCAATGGGTCCTGGCAGGTGCCTCTGCTGCTGTGGCATGCCTCACGGCTGCGACTGGCCGGCGCCTCGGCGCGTCAGCTCGGCTTGGCGTAGCGATCGTGGCCAGCGCAACTCGCCTGGACTGTCTCAACGCTCAGCCAGGAGCTCCCGCACGCGCTGGCGCGAGTCATGGCGCATGCAACGCGCAGCAATGCTCGCCTCGCCTCGCGCAAATGCGACCGTCCTCGCAGCCGACAGTCCACCGCCTGCTAAAGAAGCACTGCGATGAATGCGGGCACCGGCGACACATGGCAGGCTGGTCATGACGCAGTTATAGGGTGTTGTGTGCCGTCGGAGTGACTCTGTGTGTCAGGGATAGTCAGGGCGCCGTCCATCAGAGCTCCAGTAAGCTCGGAGACACCCCACTAGTGCGACTCGACCTCTTTGAGTCACTGCCTTCCCGGCGGTTTGGCGCTGTAGAGCCTCTACAACAAACTCTACAGCAAAATCGCGCTCTACATCGCTCTACAACGCAGGCGCATCGTCACGCGGCGGATGTAGAGCTCTCTACAGCTCTACAGCGCTCCAGAGCGCTCTACATCTCTACATCTCTACAGCGCTCTACACTCTACATCCTCTAGCTCTATACACCCTCCCTCAGGTTGCCAGGTGAGAGCGAATGGCGCGGTTCACGCCTCGCACAACAGAGAGAGAGATGCGCTCTGCATGGTGGGACATAAAAGAGAGCGAGTTTGTTGTTGCGCAACTTTACCCTCCCATGCGTTTCGTGTGCTCCTCCTTCGCTGTCGTCCCATCCCCTCACTCATCTCTTTCCCGCCTGGGCGGGGCGGTGGGCGGGCGCGCGGTGCGGTACGGTGTGTGGTTTGCGAGTGA
>NW_005200656.1:0-2081 GCF_000372725.1 Emiliania huxleyi CCMP1516 | reverse complement strand
ACAGGGGGAGAAGTGGCAGGAGAGGAAAGCAGGAGAGGAAGAAGGCAGGGGAGAAACCGGGGAAGGAGAAAAAGCGGGGGCGGTGAGGTGCGACGCGGTGAGCGCGGGGCGCCTCTCACAGCTGCAGGTGTGAAGAGACGCTGTTCACAGCTGCAGCTGTGAACAGCGGGAGGCTGGGGCGCACCTCACACGCACCGTCACATGCACCGTCGGCGTGGGGAGCGGAATGCGCCGCCGCCGTCGCGCGGAGGGGGCGGCCCCACGCCGCCCTCTCAGCCGACCGGCTGCAGCAGCGACGTCGCCTTGAACTCCTCGAGCACCCGGCCGGCGGCGATCGCCGCGCGCCGGCCCGCGAGCGGCAGCTCCTTTGCAACCTCCCGCGCCGCGTCGGTCGCCGCGTCACGCAGCGAGACGGACGCGGCGGCGGTGGCGCGGCCGGCCTTGTGTAGCGCGCGGTCCGTCGAGCCGAGGATCGAGCGAACACCCGTCAAAACGTGCTCCGACGCGGAGTCGCTCCAGCAGCGCCCGCCTATTATTGTTATTATTATTATTATTATTATTATTACTACTACTATTACTACTACTATTATTACTATTATTTTTACTATTACTATTACTACTATTACTATTACTACTAATACTATTATTATTACCGGCCGCAGCCGTGGCCGCGTGCGCGCGCTCCTCGGCCAGCGCGCGCTCGGCGTCCACGCGGCCAACCTCGGCCTCGAGGTCGCTCTGCCGGTCCTTGGACGCGCGCAGCTGCCGGAGCAGCGCGTCGCGCTCCTTGGCAATGGCGCTCTCTCGGCCGGCGTACTCCTCGCCCAATGCTCGCGCCGCCTGCAGCTCGCCCGAGAGGGAGGCGACGCGCCGCTCGTACGCGTGCAGGGCCTGCCCCTTCTCCGCCGCCAGCCGGTCGACGAGGCCGCGCATCAGCTTGGCCTCGCGCGCCGCCGAGGGGTCAGAGGAAAAGCACCACGCGTGGGCCGCCGGACCGACCAGCGGAGTCAGCAGCAGCGCCAGCAGCGCCAGCAGGCGCAGCGCGGTGCGAGGGGCGACGCCGACGGCGGAGCAGCCCGCGGCTGCGGCGCGCTGGGCGGCGGCGACGCCGCGGCGGGCGGTGGCGGCGACGGTCGCGGCGGCGGCGGTGGCGGCGAAGGAGGAGCGGGTGGCGAGGGAGCGGGAGACGCGCCAGTTCTCGTACTTCATACGCGAGGCGTGCTTGAGCTCCTGCGGGTTCGGGTACCGTGGGGTAGGGGAGGGTTCGGGTGCCGTGGGGTAGGGGAGGGTTCGGGTGCCGTGGGGTAGGGGAGGGTTCGGGTGCCGTGGGGATAGGGGAGGGTGGGTTCGGGTACCGTGGGGAATGGAGGGTGGATTCGGGTACCGTTGGGCGGGGGGTTCGGGTACCGTGGGGGTAGGGGATGCGCCTGCCACTGTCCCGACCACATGACGAGGTTCCGCAGCGCGGGCAGGTCCGAGTGCGACGGCTCGGACGAGAGCGCGTTCCCCCACGGGTACTTTCGCAGGTACACCGACACGCCCGCGTCCAGGTGCGCGTCGGTCGAGCCGATGACGGCCCACGGCGGCTTGTACTCCTGCCGGTCTTGCGCCTCCATCGCACGGAGCGAGATCGGGTCGAAGGCGTACGGCTCGATGCCCTCGCGCGCGAGCGTCTCGCGGACCTACTCTCGGGCGATCTCGGGCGATCTCGGGCGGTCTCGGGCGATCTCGGGCGATCTCGGGCGATCTCGGGCGATCTCTGGCGATCTCGGGCGATCTCTGGCGATCTCTGGCGATCTCTGGCGATCTCTGGCGATCTCTGGCGATCTCGGGCGATCTCGGGCGATCTCGCGCGATCTCGCGCGATCTCGCGGGCCTGGAGCTTGAACTCCTCCTTCTCCTTGGTGGTCATCGTGTCGCTCTTTGCGATGATCGGGCACGATGTTGACCTAGGGTTAGGGGTTAGGGTTAGGGTTAGGGTTAGGGTTAGGGTCAGGGTTAGGGTTAGGGTTAGGGTTAGGGTTACGGTTAGTACGATGTTGACCTAAAATAGGTAAGGTAAGGTAGACTTCTCCACACAC
>NW_005200657.1:0-3668 GCF_000372725.1 Emiliania huxleyi CCMP1516 | reverse complement strand
TGGATGGGGGCCTGGCAAGCCGCCCACCCCCGGGCCGCCTCTGCCCCAGCTGCTGCCTCTGCCTCCGCCTCTGTCACTGCCCCTGCTTCTGCAGCAGCCTCGAGTCTGCCGGATGCGGGGACGCTGGCCAACCTAGTGCAGGCTGCTGCCAAGGCCGTTGAGGCGGAGGAAGCGGCGGATGCACAGCTGACAGAGGTCGAGAAGGGGGAAGCTCTCGCCGCAGCAGCCAAGGCCGTCTCGGGCCATGCCGCCGCCGCCTCTTCCTCCGCCTCTGCGTCCACCTCAGCTGGCAACGCTGTGCAGATGGAGCTGGAACTGGCAGGCGGCGCGGAGAGTGGCAGCGAGGCGGAGGAAGATGACAGCAGCGATGCCGCTGAGCTGCCTGCGCTGCAGCCCATTGCGCTGGCGACCGCTGATGACGCCGTGGCCCTTCTGGATGCGATGGCCGCACACGTGAGGCAGCCGGTGTCGATGTGGGGATGCTGCGGAGGTGCTGGCAACATGGGCCGCTCTTACTACTGCGACAATTGTCGCCGCCACTTCCACGAGGGCTGTCAGAAGAACCAGAGCAAGGGGAGAGAGGCGCCGCTCTGCCCGTCGTGCCACGCTGAAGCGGTTAGCGGAGTGGGTCGTCGCCCGACGCGTCGTGCCGCCGGAGGCAAGCGCAAGGCACAAGACAACTAGTCGACCTTTTCCTTTTCCTTTTCTGTTCGCTCTCTCTCTGTGGTGTCTCGTGCCTGCCCGTGTGTTGCTTACTTAAAATTCTTGTTTTGAGGTGCGCGCCGCAATTGGCGCCGCATTCTTGTTTTGGGTTCAAACAGTCCATACCCCCCCACCCCTCGAGGAGGCCGCCTCCGGCGGCCAGGACCATACCCTTTTGGCGGTGAGAGAGAGAATTCTTGATACGAAACCACGACGACACACACCAGTCGACTCGCATCGGTTGCCTCCATGAACGGCGGAGCTATTCTCGCGCCCACACCACACCTGGCTCCAACGTGGACACGCCCATAGCTGGGGACACTACTAGGTCACGCATGGCATCACAGAAGTTTTATCTCTGGGCCCCGAAAGGCATCTCTAGCAGTGTCGTTACACATGCCCCCTCCCCTCCTGGGCGCATGCGCCTCACGTCTCGCCAGAGCATAAGCCCTTGGCGTGTGGCGAGACGAGTTTTTCGCAATCGCAGCGAGCAGCAAGCCGCCCGCCGCAAACAGCCGGAGGCCTCGCCGCGGCACTGGCTGCGCCGCGGTCCCGCACCCGTCGACGCAGCTCCCCCCGCGGAAGACCGCGCGTCTCTCTCTCTCTCTCTCTCTCTTTTGGCGGTACCATACTTACCGGCCAAAAATTCGAACCCTGACTGTGCACACCCAAGGCGCGCCGTGCCGTGTGATATCCACCCAGCGCCACTCACCCTCTGCCCCCGACACTCCGACTCCGGGCCCACCGGCACACGCACAGCACCGTGCTCGCTCGCGCCGCGCGATCGCGCGCGCGCCCTCGCCATGGCCTCCCATTCCAGCCCTTCTAATCGCTCGCCCTCTTCGACTCGCTCTCCAGAGCTGTCCACCCAAGGCGATGCCGGCGCGTGGGACCTGCCCGCTCCAGGCGCGTGGCGCACGCGTCGGGCGGCCGGCCGCACTCACACGCCACCCCCCCCGACGCGCGCAGGCGTACCGATCATGGGAAGGTGCCGGCGTTCGCTCGGGCGCAAAAAAGAGGGAGCCAGCGCGGACAGTCTTGCACCGCCCGCAGGTCGCGGCTTCTTCGCGCCGCGGCCACTCGTCGACGCGGGCTCTCCTCGGCGCGGGCTCTCCTCGCCGGCTCCACACGCGCGCCGGTGCTCGCTCGCGGCTCCACACGCGCGCGTGTGCCGGGCCTATTGTAGAGGCCTTTCGGGGAGACGGAGTGCCCCTGCCTCGCGGGCTGCTCGCTGTTTCAGTGCGTGTGCACACGTCTCAAAGATACTGTAACAATAAAGGCTCTGTTCTGTCGGCCGTCCTTCTCTCTGCAACAACCAACATGAGGCGCCGACAGAGAGGGTGCAGGGTGTACGGCTTTATGTGTCGACTCGCACCTTCAGCTTCACGCTCCCCAGATTCCCACAATATGCCACAATGGACAGCAATATGGGAAGTGTGAGAGTGCAAGGCGCGCTCCTTACCACGCGAATTGGTCGAGCGGGTCGGTCGAGCGGGCCGCCGTCGTGGGCGCTGTCGCCGCCGTGCCGGCCGTCGCCTCCCGCTCCGCTACGGGAGCGGTCGCCACCGCGGCGGCCGCGATCGCCGCCGCGGCCGCCGCGGACGCCGCGGCGGCCGCAGTCGCCTCGGTCGTGGGGGCCGTTGCCGCCACGGGCGCCGCCGCCTCGTCGTGACCATGCTGGAGAGCTCGTCAGAGGACTGCAACGGCGTCCTGGGCGCCCATGGCATGCTGCGCAACGCTAGCAGCATTCTTGCGCCCGCTGACAGCGCGGTTGGGGAGGCGGAGGTGGAGGGCTACCATAGCGCGCAAGCACTGCTACTCCTCGCCGCAGCAGCCGCTGGATCCGCATTCACTTGCGTGGCCATTGCCCTCGCAGCAGGATCCACCTTTGCCATAAGAGCCTTGAAGGCTACTCGGCGGATGGCGCCGATCTCCTGGGCCACACAAATATTCACTCTCCACATCCGTTTACTCCTAGGCGGTTGCGAGGCCTGCTCCCATCGAGCGAGGAAGTGTGAGGTCGAATTGTGGGAAGCGGCTGCCCCGGCGAGCGGCTCCGCAAGCGAACGCTTGGGAGTACGCTCCTGCCGAGCAATCGGTGCTCATTACTGGCAGTGAGTGCTCCTTTTCCCCATCTCATAGTAGAGGCGTCCGTGCTTACGCCACCAGACTTGTGATTACCCGCTCGTTCGGACTTCGGATGGGTTAGCGCTTCCAGAAGCATTTCGTTTTTCTTTTTGAGACCGTTTGTGAGAGGGGAGGAAGTACAGTGACAAGTGAGTGGAGAACCTTGCCTAGACTAAGAGCCACTACTCCTGCTCTACTCTTCTAGGGGCGAGTGTCTTGTTGCAGCTCGGAGCGCGGAGAGGGCGGGTGGGGTCGTGTGTGGGTGTGGGTGGGTGGTAGGGTGCCGTGTGGGGGGGGGGGGGGGGGAAGGTTTCCTAACCTTTATTTGGGGCCTAACAATTGCGCTTTTGTTGGGTGAAAACCTCAACGTTGTTCAAGTGTTCCCCCCCGCCCCTGCTGGTAAAGGTTGTTACTGGTGGTACTGGTGGTCCGCGGCCCGCAAGCAGAAAATGGGAAAACCCCCGGGGAAAACCCGAAAAAACCTCTGGGATTTTCCGGGGATTTTCGGGGAATTTCCCCCCCTGGACACTAAAGATCGTCGTGGGGCACTGCCAGGGCTTCCTTAATGTTGTTCAGTCCGCCCAACGTTAGCTACTGTTGTTGGGGGGCCCCCCCGGTGTTCTGGTGGTACTGGTAACACTAGCAACACTGTTCAGCTCTTTACGTTAGGGAAACCTAGCGGGGGGGGGGGGGGGGGGGGGTTTTTTTCTCTCCGGAGGGGGGGGGAAATTTTCCTGCCGGTTACGGTCTCGGCGGTTTTTGGCCCCTCCCCCTCTGGGGATTTGGGCCCCTCTTTTTTGGAAAAAACCCAAGAAGGTGTCCGCCTTCCCCAAAAGGCC
>NW_005200658.1:0-3669 GCF_000372725.1 Emiliania huxleyi CCMP1516 | reverse complement strand
AATTTTTTGGTGCCCCGGGGTGTGTGTGACAAAGAACCCTGCACAAAGACTGCAGGGCGGGGACCTGTTCCTTTTTACCCATCTCCTAGTAGAGGTGTCCGTTTTATTTATTTATTGCCGAACCTGAGCTGTTGAGCTGTGTCGGTGTGCAGCAGCCTCCCCTCTCCGCTCTGCTCTGCATGAAAAAAGAAAGAAAGAAAACATATAAGCCAAAGGTAGGGTTAGTAGGGTGCCCACAGGACCCAAAAGAAAATAGCTTTCCTGCTCAAATGTCAAAACTTAACCCTGGTAGGTGGATTGTCCAAAATACGTCAGCCTCGCACGCCTAGCGCTAGGTCTGACACCCGACCGCCGCCCCCTCCCTAATATTAGCCGGCAGGAGCACATTTTGGCCGGCTAATGTTAGGGAGGGGAGGCCGAAAAACGCATACTTTTGTCCACCTACCAGGGTTAATCAGCTGGACCGAATTTTACTAAGTTGGACGCCGTTGGACGTATCCAGTGTTTAGTGTCTACGTGCAGCGACGGGCGGCTGCGCGATAGCTGCTTTGTCGGTCCCGTGAGCCAAGTCAGCGTCGGGCTGGCAACATGTTCGCTCGCCGTGGTCACAGGCCATCGAGGAAGCCACCCTACCAGGGCCACAATCGCGTTGCGGATCAGGTTTGTGACCCTGGCGGTGGCGAGCCTTTGGCGCACAGCGTAAGCATGCCAGCACGACTCGCATCAGGGCTGCACCCGTCGCCGAGCACCTCGTGCACTCTACATGGATCGGGTGATGCCACGAGCCCGCTGCGCGGCTGCACCGAGTGGCTCTCTGTGGCAGGGAATGCACTTTTATGCCACATGATGGCGTTGCCTCGCAGCATGCCGAGTGGGCCTTCTGTCTCTGAGGAAGAACCGAAATGCGAATTCGCGCCTTGCCGATCTCCGAGTGGTCAACCGGAGAGGTCTGTGGACACGTGTGCAAGCGAGGCAGCCGCAATCGGCGCGTCTCTGGCATCTGCGTGGTGAGCACCCTGGCGGTATGCGTGCGCAGCACGCTCAGCGCAGGGCCAGATGACGTGTCCGGTCGGAGGTGGAGCGCTACCAACGGCTCGAGAGGTTCCTCGCGGGTCGAATTCCGTCCACGCGCACGCGTCGGGGACCCGCTCAGCAGCACCGAGGGGTATCTGTCGCGTCACAGCTATCGTGTGCTGCAGCATCCGGCAAACCAGTGCCGGCTACTGGCCACCATCGATACACGGAGAACCGCTCGCACGAGTCAGCCCAGAGGCGATCGATGGGCGGGAGAGGCCTCTGGCACAGACATACAGCTCGGGCCCGACAGACGGCGCGAGGGGGCGATCTCGCGCGGGTCCAACTTTGGCCTGTGTGAGGGCGTGAAGAGGGGAAAAGCCGCCCTGCTTTTCTTTTTTACTATGTAAAGGCAGGCTTCGCAGAGGGGGAATCTGTACTCTCTTCTGTACTTTGAGGACGGGTACTTACAATATATAACGTCCCCAAAGTACAGCAAAGAGTACAAAATAGATATGTAGGAAAGCTTGCGTCAGAGAATCTCGCGAGGATCTGGCGCGCCTCAATTGAACGAAATAACGCCGAGCGACGCTCCCGGCGTGCGGATCTTGCTTGACAGGTGCCTCGCTGCGTGCGCCGCTGCGCCTGCGCTCGGCTTTCGCTGCCTGCGCCTGTCTGTCAGCCTGGACACGCTCACGGCGCTCGCGGCGCAGTCACTGCGGCTGGTCTGAGCGGGCGGCATGCTGCGCGGCTCCACACTGCCACTGCAAACTCTAGGCAGAGAGGAGCCAGTACTCCTCTGTTCAACGCATAGGCGATCGCAACTCGACCCCTGCCACCGCGCTGGCGCGTGCTGCCGCTCGTGTCTGCGCGACAGTTCCGATGAAACCGTGCTCCCCTCCCGTGACGGCCCGAGCCTCAACTCCAGGCTCAGCTGAGAGATACACTGATACTGGTGGCTGAGCGTCGGAGGTGCCCTCTCAGCTATGTGTCTTGGTCCGTGAGGACAGTCTGCCAGCTCCCCTGGTCATGCGCTCGCCGTCTCGGCCGATCGGTCCCCGGCGGCCGTATTTGTGTGTTGCTGCTGCGGCCTCGCAGTAGCCTTGCCGGGCTGCCCCCAGCGGAAGATGACTTCATTATTCACTTCAACAATGGCAATACGGCAGCCGCTACACGCGCATAGGTCATACGCAACACGTGGGCAGCCTCCCCCCCCGTGAAAAGTCCATGAGTCGCCGTCAGGCCGTCGGACTGGCGCCACTGGCGGTGCAGCAGTGATTCCCGCAAGTCGCCTTGGTGCTCGCGATCGCCCTCGCCGCCCCTCACTTCGCCCCCGGGCCAAGCCTCCGGTGCCGTGTCTACCCCACAGCCCCCGATTTGGACGCCTGAGGCTCGGCTGTGTCCGGGTGTGCATGAAAAACGAGAAAACAGGCCTTTTTGGGAAAGCCGACTTTGCCCCTTAACAGTTTTAGGTATTTGGCCAGTCGTCCTTCGATCTCCTGCAAAAAAAGTTGTTGAGGCGAGCTGGTCGACGCGGTCGTGGCTGTCGCTGCAGGCCCAGCGCATGTCAGTCGCGCTGCAGCTCGCGGCGGCGGAAGAGATTGCGACCGAGCTCAGGCTCGCCGCGGCGTCGGAGGACGCCGCCGTCGCCTAGACTCCCCTGCGTCACTACGTGCCTCCCCATCTTTGTAGCCTGGCGTTTGTGCCCCGTTTGTGCCGCGTCCCGTGCCCCCGAGTTCATTTTATATAAAAAGTTGTTTTCATCATCGCGTCACGCCGAAGCGACTGGGACGCGCTCCTTCGCAAAGTGCTCACATGAGTCGCGGTGGCCGCTCAACCTCCTGCCCGTGCGCCGACGTGACCGTCGGTGGCGCGGCAGCCCTCGTCACTGCTGGCGCAACGGGCATCTTCTCTTCGGGAAACCAGTATACACTCGGCGATGCTATCTTCAATCTGGTTGAAGGCGATCAGCTCCCCGACGGCGGCCGGCTGATCTATGTGCAGAGCGACACACGCCAGCACTACCTCGCCTACTTTGACGGCCAATGGCAGCTTCGCTCTGAGACTCCTTCCACCACTCTCTTCTACACTCGCTCTGAGGAGCTCTGCCCGACAGCTGTCGCCGTCGGGATGATTCGGAGAGCAGACGCAGACGTGGACTGTGAGGGCGTGAGATGCTTCGAGCGCTGCCTTTCGAGGTGCTCAGAAATAGCCGTGTGTCCTCCACCGTCATCCTCGCCGCGACCTTACCCTCCGGCGTCACTGCCGCCGCCGCCGCGGTCGCCTCTGCCGTTGCTGCCGCCGCCGCCTCCGCCGTCGCATCCGCCCAGCCCGCCGCCTGCGACCCTCCCGGCAGGTTCCTGGAGTACCCTGCCGTTGCCGCCGCCGCCGTACCCTCCGGGCTTAGCGCCAGAGCCGCCGCCGCCGCCGCCAGGTCGACAGCCAAGTTGCGGTGCTGGCTACGAAGCTGCTGCCACCCGCCAGCCGTCACCGGAGCCGTCACTCGAAATCGCTTGCACGCCTTGCGGGGACGGCTTCTTCAAGCCCGGCATCGGCGCCGATGCGTGCACGCCGAAAAAGACGGATTGCCCTGCGGGCGAGTACTTTACGGCATCGACAGACAAGACGTCGGACGCCACGTGCACGGCGTGCGCC
>NW_005200659.1:253047-255529 GCF_000372725.1 Emiliania huxleyi CCMP1516 | reverse complement strand
TACGCGACGTAAGCCCGAGCAGTGGTCCGAGGTATCGGGCATCCCTTTGGCTGCCGCACTGCTCAAACAACGCAACAGTGGCACGGGCTCGTCTTTGGGATGACGTGCCGCATCTTCCCCGACCCCCACACCTGCAACCCGAGGCCACTCTACCGCGCCTTCGACTCGCTCGGCCTGCGCGCGGGCCGCCGCCCCAAACCGATGATTAATGGCATTCGGTGGGACGGGGCTGGCTGCCCCGTCCGCGCCTCGAACAGCGCCGTGCGGGCGACGCTCTTCCTCTCGCCCACTTCGGGGCGCGCGGCCATCGCCATCGCCTCGTGGGCCGACGAGCACATCACGACGAGCCTCACCTTCGACCTGGCCGCGCTGGCCGTGCTGGGCTGGGGCGGGACGGCCAGGCTGATATTGCGCGCCGCCGCCATCGAGGGCTTCCAACCCGCTGGCGAGTGGCGCGTCGACGATTCCGTCCGCACCGAGGGCGTCATTGTCACCGAGGCCCTGCCAGTGCAGCCGCGTGGCGCCGGCTTCAACGAGGGGTGGCTGCTCGAGGTGCTCCCGGGGGGCTAGAGTGTGTTGCGAGCGAGGGGAGGGGAGCCGCGCTCGCTGTGGGGGTCTGGGCAGGCCGTATATCATCGCGCTGCGCTCAGTCCTCAGAATTTTTTTTTAGAGGTTGATTTTACTCCGAAACTCGCTCGCCACACAACACCGCGACACAGAAAAGAATTCGTTGCTGCGCAGCCATTTTTGTGATTGTGTATCGCGCGCCTTGCGGGGGGGGGGCGCGGAAAAGAGGAACCTCTAAGCGCCATCGCCATGGTGCTGCAAGCAGCGCCGGGCGACGACGGCTTACCTCCCGGCCCCCCTCGGCACACCTCTGCTGCTTAATGTTGACGACTCGAACCCGTGAAGCTTCCCCGTGCGCAGGTTACACCCCGCACACGGGTCAGCCTGCCAGCCACGTATGTCGTCCCACGCAAGCGTGGTCCGCGCGCATGGCATACAGGCGTTCGCCAGACAGCGCAGAGGCTAGGCGACCGGGGAAGGACTAGCTCAAGGGCAACACAGCCACTCAACCGCGCTCGGATCGCGCCCCGCACCTGCATCCTCCGCGACGGTGCAAAGCACGCGTGCTACAGTGGCTGCGCGGCGACGCGAGTACGTAGCGCTAGACGGGTCGCCGATCGGTCTTGCCAAATCTGCTCTCGAAGGCGCGCACGTTCTCATCGTGCACCCAGGTAATCGCGCACGCCGTCGCCTGCCTCGGGTGCTGATGTGGCTGCTGCTGATGCTCGAAGGGGAGTTCCACATGCTGCTGGCCCCCCTAGATGCCCCACCCTCTCCGACCGCCACTCGAGAGGGCGCGCACTCCACCCGACTCGCCGGCAGCCCTCTGCCACTCGCCGCCTTTTCACGCGGTGCTCCGGGGACGCTGCGCCCCGCCCGCGCTCGCGCCCCCGACTTGGTGCGTGCCATGGCGCAGGCTGCTGATGCTCGGCGACTTTGTGCTCGTCGCTCTCCTCGCCGACTTCCTCTCGCTCTACGCGGAGGCCGTCAAGGAGGGCGGCCTCGAGGCAAACGTCTCGCTCAACGGCGCAGAGATGGCCTAGGGGCCCGCTAGCCCGCTACGGTAGGGCCGTTCGACGCCATCGCACTGGAACGCTGGTTGGGCCAACCAAGAGGTGCGCAGTATATTCTCGTGTTTGTTTGTCGCGTCTCGGCGATTTAGCTAGAAGATTTACGACACGGTGGGAAAAAGAAAAGGGATGTCTGTGGGCCCGAGAGCGATATGCCATGTCCGCCTCATTACATCGAAGACGGAGGCAGTTGCAACTGCCATGTCACGGCCGGTCGGTCGAGGTCGGCTGCTGCTCTCGCCTCGCTGGCGGCACGGAATGGTGCCGCGGCGCCCGGCTCTCCTGTGGGCTCGCGGCGGCTCGCCGCCGCGGTGCCGAACAATGCGATTGGTCCGGATTCGTCCCGGCGTGCCGCCGGTGCAGCTTCCTCGCCGATTTTTTGCTCGACCACTTTGTCGACAAACCTGCCCCAGAGCTCCTGCTGCTCGACTGAGCGGCGGAGCCGGCCCTTCGCGGCCGAGATGCGATGCGCCGACACCGGGGCTACGGCTCGGGACCGTTTCCGGGCTGTCTCGGGCAAGTTCAAAATTTGATGATTTCATGACCTCGCCATCCTGCTGCGTTTTGACCTCAACCCGCTGCGCTGCGCGGCTCCTCGAGCGCGAGAGGAGTCGTCTACGAGGCGGCGGCGAGCGCAGGCGGCGGCGGCGCGGCGGCGCGGCGGCGGATCGCGGCGCCGACAACGGCAGCAATCTGCGGCAGGCAGCTGCGTGCTGCTACAGCAGCTGCTGCTGCTGCTGCTGCTCCGCTGCTGCTGATTGTGGACACGATTCCCCCGATCACCCCGCCCGCCCGCTCTGCCCCGCCCGCCCGCCGCTCCCTGCGTGCCCGCCCGCCCGCCCGCC
>NW_005200659.1:217528-252903 GCF_000372725.1 Emiliania huxleyi CCMP1516 | reverse complement strand
AGCCGGCGTGGCTAATAGCGGCCACTCTTCGGATCGCTGGTCGAGCGACCCGGGGGATGCCCCGCGCGCCTGACCCAGGCGCGAGAAACGAATCTGCGAGGCGTGGCCGCTCACGCGGCCCGATGGGGAGGAGGGGAAGACGTAGGGCGTGCTTGCGCGCCTTTCCGTGGCCCCTCCAACCCACCCGCGCTAGGTCTCGGGGGACGAAGGGGTCACACCCGACGACCTCGGGAACTAGCCGGGGCAGTCGGAGAAGTGGCAACTCCGTGCACTGACGGTCGGCCGTCAGAAAACACGCCTCCGTGGCTCGGGTTACACCAATCCTCGCTACCCAACGCGGCCAAAGGATATCCACCTCGAGAACCTCGAGAACATCGAAGGCTAAGCTCAAAAAGAAAAACTGCATAAGATGGCGGAGGAAGCGCCCAATGAGGTGCACGAGCTAGCTAACACCGTGGCGGAGACCGGCAGCCTTCCCCGTGCGGTGTGGACAGCGGCCGGGCGAGGCGACGAGGCGGCGTTGCTGGCGTGGCTCGAAAGCGGCGGGCGGGTCAATGCGACTTGCTGGGCAGGCAATGTGGGCACCGGCGTCACCGCGCTGATGCACGCCGCCCTCAACGGCCACGAGCGAGTGGTCGAGCTGCTGCTTCAGCGCGGCGCGGAGGTCAACAAGCAGAACAGCAATGGCGGCACCGCGCTGATGGGCGCCGCCTACTACGGCCATGCGCGGGTGGCCGACATGCTGCTTCAGCGCGGCGCGGACGTCAACCTGCAGAAGAGCGACGGCTTCACCGCGCTGATGCTCGCTGCCCAGGACGGCCACGAGCGGGTGGTCGACATGCTGCTTCAGCGCGGCGCTGAGATCAACCTGCAGAGGAGCGACGGCGGCACCGCGCTGATGCTCGCCGCCCAGGACGGCCACGAGCGGGTGAACGAGCTTCTGCTGCAGCGCGGCGCGGAGATCGACTTGCAGAACAGCGACGGCTACACCGCGCTGATGACCGCCGCCCGCTACGGCCACGAGCGGGTGGTCGAGCTGCTGATTCGGCATGGCGCGGATGTCAACCTACAGAACAGCAAGGGCGTCACCGCGCTGATGGGCGCCGCCGGCGACGGCCACGAGCGGGTGGTCGAGCTGCTGCTTCAGCGCGGCGCGGAGGTCAACAAGCAGGACAGCATCGGCGACACCGCGCTGATGCGCGCCGGCCTCCATGGCCACCCCGCCGTCGTGCTCCGCCTGCTTCGGGCTGGCGCGGATACAAAGCTGCGCGCTGCAGACGGCAAGTCCGCGCTGCAGATGGCCAAGGAGAATGACCACAGTGAGTGCGTCGAGGCCTTCCGGCAGCATATCGCGGAGGTGACTGCGGGCCGGCGCGAGGCGGCGGCGGGCAGCGCGGGCGGCGCTTCCTCGGTCGAGGCGGCGGTGGGAGCGAGGGCGGCGGCCTCTTCCGTTACGCTGGGCAGCCTTTCCAAAGAGGCGCTGGAAGCAGCTCTCGACGGCGACGAGGCAGAAATGCTGGCGTGGCTTGACAGCGGCGGGGGGGTCAATGCGACGCGCGTGGTAGGCGATGTGAGCGGCATCACCGCGCTGATGGTTGCCGCCCAGAAGGGCCACGAGCGGGTGGTCGAGCTGCTGCTTCAACGCGGCGCGGTTGCCAACCTGCAGAACAGCATCGGCAGCACCGCGCTGATGCTCGCTGCCCAGGAGGGCCACGAGCGGGTGGTCGAGCTACTGCTTCAGTGCGGTGCGGAGGTCAACCTGCAAGGCAGCGACGGCGGCACAGCGCTGATGCTCGCTGCCCAGGAGGGCCACGAGCGGGTGGTCGAGCTGCTGCTTCAGTGCGGTGCGGAGGTCAACCTGCAAGGCAGCGACGGCTGGACCGCGCTTATGTGTGCCGCTTGCCAAGGCCACCCCGCCGCCGTGCTCCGCCTGCTGCGGGCGGGCGCGGATACAAAGTTGCGCACTGAGGACGGCAAGTCAGCGCTGCAGTATGCCAGGGAGGAGGGCCACGCCGAGTGCGTTGAGGCTTTCCGGCAGCACATCGCAGAGGTGACTGCGAGCCACCGCGAGGCGGCGGCGGGCGGCGCGGGCGGTGCTTCCTCGGGCGAGGCGGCGGCGGGAGCGAGGGCCGTGGCCTTGGGCAGCCTTCCCAACGAAGCGGTGGCAGCAGCTCTCAATGGCGACGAGGCGGCGCTGTTGGCGTGGCTCGAAAGCGGCGGGCGGGTAAATGCGACTTGCCGGGCGGGCGATGGGAGCAGCATCACGCTGATGATGCTCGCCGCCAACCGCGGCCACGAGCGAGTGGTCGAGCTGCTGCTGCAGCACGGCGCGGAGATCAACCTGCAGAGCAGCGACGGCTTCACCGCGCTGATGCACGCTGCCACCAAAGGCCACGAGCGAGTGGTCGAGCTGCTGCTGCAGCACGGCGCGGATGCCAACTTGCAGAAGAGTGACGGCGACACCGCGCTGATTCTCGCCGCCATCGAAGGCCACGAGCGGGTGGTCGAGCTGCTGCTTCAGCGCGGCGCGGAGATCAAGCTGCAGAACATTTACGGCGGCACCGCACTGATGGTTGCCGCCGCCAACGGCCACCCCGCCAGTGTGCGCCTCCTGCTGCGGGCGGGCGCGGATACGACGGCCTGCGATGCGGGCGGCAGGACGGCGCTGCAGCTGGCCGAAGGGAGGGGCCACAGCGAGTGCGTGCGCGCCCTCGAGGAGCACGCGGCGGCGCAGGCAGCGGCGATGGCGGTGGAGAGTGCGGCGGCAGAGGCGGAGGCGGCGCGGCATGCCGAGGCGCTGTTGGCGGAGGAGGAGGCGGAGAAGGAGGCGGGGCGCGCCAAGGAGAGCAAGAAGGGTAAGAAGAAGAAGAAGAAGGGGAGGGGTGGCGGCGGAAGCGCTGGGCCGTCGCACGAGCCCGAGGATGAGGCGGAAGAGGCGGGAGAGGGCGAGGCGGCGGCGGCGGTAGAGGAGGCGGAGCTGGCGGCGGCGCTCGAGGAGAGCGCGAGGCTGGAGGGAGCGAGGCCGGTGGTGGAGGAGCGGACGCTTGTCGCTGCGACCGAGGCTGGTTCGCCGTCGGCTGCTGCCGAGGCGCCGGTTGCGAAGGAGGAGGAGGAGCCGCCGGCCGACTTCATCTGCCCGATCACGACCGAGATTATGGTCGAGCCAGTCGTGGCGGCCGATGGGCAGTCGTATGAGCGGACGGCGATCGAGCGTTGGCTTGCGACCAAGTCGACGAGCCCGCTGACCGGCGGCGAGCTCGAGCATAGTATCCTGATCCCGAACCACAACTTGCGCCGGACGATTCGAGAGTGGCAGGAGGCGCGGGCGTCACCTTGAGCCCCCAACGCGCGGTGAAGATTTTAGCATCTACCGCAACGGGGGGCAAGGGACCAACTACCAAGCGGTGCCCAAGCCCGCGCAGCGCAGCGCCGGGGAACGCGATCCTTCGCGAGCGTGCTTGATGTGAACGGACCAGTAGTTCTTGCTACTTTCGCGCTTGGGGTACACACCGCCCACACTTGGCGGGTGTTCCCTGCCGCCATGCACTGCGCGCACCGGTTGTGCGCTTTTTTGCGCGTGTTGCGCGGTGCGCCGCGTGCTAAGTTGTTTTCAGATATCAAAACACAGCCCGACCGACATCCCGAACCTTCAATCGGGGTCTCGACCCGACACGGCCCCGCGCACCGCGGAGGCCGCCTCTCCCGCTCCTATAGTCGCGTGGCGGGGAGAGCTGCAGCGACCGGCGCGCGATCTCCACCTCGACCCTATGCGGCTGCCCGCCGGAGCCGCAGACCTCCCTGCCCTGCAGCGCCTCGAGCCCGGCGGCTGCGAGGCTCGCGCTCTCGAAGAGCACAAACAGCGTCTTCGTCCCGTTGGTGGGGAGGAGCTTGAGGTGGCGGTAGCCGGGCAGATTGCTCACCAGGCCCGCCAGGCTGTCCTCGCCGACCCACTCCGGCAGCCGCCTCAGGCAGAGCGTGTCGTCGCTGCCCCTCTGCGCGTCGTCATAGCGCGATCGCTTGACGCCGCCGCCGCCGCCGACGCGCGGTGCCGCGCCCGCTGGCATCCCGGTGCGAGTACAGGGCGGCCGTCACGCGGGCGCTGTGGTTTCAACGGAACCGTGGGCGTGGCGAGAGCGGCGGCGGTGGGTGCAGGTGGTGAGATGGGAGAGGCGCCGGCGGCGCTGGTGCCGCGTTTGGCGGCTGGAGAGCGGCGGCGGCGGTGCGGGTCGCGGCAGGTAAGCTCCGACCTGGTAAGCTCCGGTAAGCTCCGACCTGCCCTTGCTTTTGCGTTCCACACACTTGTGCACTTGGGCAGCGCGCACCCACAGACACCAGACAGGGGTTCACCCCAAGGTTGTTGGCTGCTTGGCTACGCCCTGCGCGGCTGTGTGAGGACACTGCAGGTAAGAGATGCATTCTACCCCCGCCCAAACACCTACACACGTCCTCGCCCGGGGGCGAAGCTGTGTTCGAATGCAACGCCGGCAGCAGCAGCTTGAGCTCGCCAAGAGACGAGCACAACGACGCCGCGCGGTAGTATACGTCCCGTCGTGCGTCCTCGCACTCTACTCTTCTCCCTCGCTCGCCACCGCGTGCAGCAGCACGGTGCGCGCAACTCAAAGACAGCGCCGTCGGCCGTGAGCGCAACTCAAAGACAGCTCGTGGATCTCGTAGATCGAGAGGACGAGGAGCGCCGCCCGCGCGCGGGCCGGCGCGGGGAAGAGCGAGTGGCTTGCCGGCGACCACGGCGCCGCCGCCCGCCGGATCAGCGCCGCCGCAGCGCGTGCTCCTCTTCACGCGCCGCGCTCTCCACGCGGGGCGCAGCGCCGCTAGAGCGGTTTGATGGCGAAAAAGACCTAACGGCTTTGAGGTGTGAAGAGACGCTTTTCTCACTATTCGACTCGGATAGGGCTCGAGGCGCCGTTTTATCAGACGCCGTGCAAGGGGCGTGTCGCGCGTGTGCTGCGCTACGCGCTCGGCGCCGTTTGCACGGCGCGGAGCGCCCTTGGGGCGGTGAGAAGTTGCCGGACGGCGTTCACGGCTCGAGGTGTGAAGCGACGCCGTCCACACGTTCTGCTATGAACAGGGCTCGGCTCGCCGGCTCACGAGGCGGCCTTGGCGGTGCGTTTGCAGCACGTGCTCCTCTGTACGCGGCGAAAAAAAGACTTAGCGGCTTTGAGTGTCCCCGAGTCGCCCATGAAAACAATGTGCCGACCTTGAGGAACTTTGGTGCAGGTTCCATTCCAAAAAAAACAGCAACGGTCCGAAAACAAATTGGGCCGGGTTGACATGTTTGCAACGGTTTGTGAGCCGCATGGGGAGTAGGAGATGCCCGGGTGCGCCCCCGAGGCGTCTCCGGCCTCCCCTCGCCTTGAGCGAGGAGATCTCTCGAGGAGATCTCTCGAGGAGAGCGCGGCGCCATCGAGCGAAGCGGCGGGATCATTTTAGGCGCAACCCGCCGCGCGGGCACTGCGCCGCCCGGGACGCCGATGTCCGCCGCTCCTTTTCGCGCCGGGTGGGGCTAACGGCCCACGGCGGCGCTATAGAATGTCACAGACACAGTCAGCATTTACCATTTGCGCGCGAACAATCTCGTGCAGTCCTGGACTCACTGTGTCATTCTTACCTGAGTTGTTCGGAATGTGCATGTTAACTCCTCCCCTGCTGCAGCTCCGTCCTCGCTCGGGAACGCAACCTGAACCTCTCGTCCGTGACGCTTCGCCTCCGCGCGGCGCACGTCTCTCGTCTGGCGCGCCGCGCCGCGCGCCGGCCCGCCGGCTTTTAGCGGCAGGTTTTGCCGCGGCGGTGACTGCAGACTGGCGGCGCCCGGCGGGCCCATGCGGGGTGGCGCTGACTTTATGGCAGCTAGGCCGTATAGGCAGGATACAAAACCCGCTGCTCTCCCTCCCGCGCAGTGTCGTCTCTCCGCGGCGGCGTACTTGACCGGGTCGCTCGCGCGCATCCCGCCGCGTCGCCGGTAGCGGTAAAGTACGCCGCTAACGTACGCCGGAGGGGGGGTCGCGAGCGCGCAGCTCCGCGAGCAATCGTTTCAGCCTTCAGGCTCCTCCGCCCTGCGTGCGGTTGCGGTTCTCCTCGAGCTCCGCGTCGCGCGCCGCCACCGCCCCCTTGAGCTCCGCCACCTGGTCGAGCGCGTCGCCGAGCAGCCCCTTGGCCACGCCAAAGTCGCGCAGCTGCTCCACGCCGCCGCTCGCCCGCACCTCGGCGGCGTTGTCGGCCACATAGCGGCGGCACTGCGCGAGGAGCCGCCCGTCGCCCGTCGCGTGCGCCGCCTCGAGCAGCGGCACGGCGGTCGCCGGCGCGACGCTCTCCTGCAGCGCCTGCGCGCAGAGCAGCTCGAGGCGCGGCACCTGGTACATCTGCGCCAGCTGCCGCAGGTCGAGCGCGCGCTGCGCCCTGCCGCCCTCCTCCTCGCCGAGGTCGAGCTGGTCGGTGCAGAGGTAGCGGACGAGGGCGGTGAAGGTGGTGAGGTCGGTTTCGCGCACCGTGACCTCGGCGGCGTCGCGCTCCTTCATGCCGATGCCGAACATGGTCCGAAAGAACACGGACCGAATGCAGAGCAGGTTCTTGCTCACGTGCTCGTAGCGCTCCGCGTCATCGCCGACGATGAAGGTGACCTTGCCCTCAGGGAGATCGGGGTCGCCGCACGCCTTTCCGAGGTCGGCCACCAGGGTCGAGGGCGGCACCACAATCGGCGCGAAGGTGGGAGGCGGAGGAGGCGCCGACACGCAGACCTGGCGGAGGGAGCCGCTCGTGCAAACCAGAAGAGCGCTGCCGTCGGTGCTGATGGCGATGTCGTATGGACTGTTGAACTGCGCCGCGCCGCCCACGCCATCCGCGCTGCCGCGAGTGCCGCTGCCCGCCACCGTCGTCACCTCGCCAGTCCCCACCTCCACTCGCCGGATCTTGTGGTTGAAGTGGTCTGCCACAAACAGAGCGCTGCCGTCTGGGCTGATGGCGACGCCGTGTGGGTAGTAGAACTGCGCCGCGCCGCCCACGCCATTAGCACTGCCCCCGGCCCCGCTGCCCGCCACCGTCGTCACCGCGCCCGTCGCCACCTCCACCCGCCGGATCTTGAAACCGCGGAAGTCAGTGACAAACAGAGCGCTGCCGTCCGGTGATGGCGACGCCGTGTGGGTAGTAGAACTGCGCCGCGCCACCCACGCCGTCAGTGCTGCCGCGAGTGCCGCTGCCCGCCACCGTGGTCACCGCGCCCGTCGCCACCTCCACCCGCCGGATCTTGTGGTTGCCCCACTCCGACACAAACAGCGCCCTTCCGTCGGAGCTGATGACGACGCCGTTTGGGCGACTGAACTGCGCCGCGCCACCCACGCCGTCAGCGCTGCCCTCGGTGCCACTGCCCGCGAGAGTGGTCACCGCGCCGGCCGCAGCCTCCACCTGCATGATCTTGTGGTTGCTGTAGTCTGTCACAAACAGAGCGCTGCCGTCGGGGCTGATGGTGACGCCGCGTGGGAGGGTGCCTTCCAGGGTTGCCACGCTGCGCACGCGCCCGGCCGCAGAGACGTGCAGCACTGAGTCATCAGTGGTGACGTACCAAGCGCCCGCGCGATCGCTCACGACACCGTACACGTTGCGCGCTGCCAGAATGCCGTCCTCGTCGTCGAAAGGCTGCGTGGTGCCGTCCTCGTCCTCGAGCGGCAGCGTGGTGACCTGGCCGAAGACGCGCGCGCCAAAGAGGGGCGCCTCGAAGCCAGCCGCGACCGTCATTCTGCAACCCGCCCATCATTTCCGAGACTTGAGTTCTGTTTCACCATCGGTCGACGGCCTTGGCGGGGCAGCGCGTCGTCGCTGTGGCGGCTGGGGGGACGCATGGCCTCGTCCTCACCGCCGACGGCGCTGTCCTCACTTGGGGCCACGGACACCGGCTGCCTAGGCCACGGTGAGGATCTGTCGCGGGACCAGCTGCTGCCACAAAGAACTAAGAAGATCGAGGCGTGGGCGCCGGGGCTGTGAGGACGTGAGGAGGAGGTGGGGCAGAGGGCGCAACGGGGGGCACGCTCGACGGGTGCAGCAGGAGGCTGGAGGGCGGGAGAGTACGTGTACGGTTTGTGCGCGTGGTCCGACTCCGAGGTGTTCCTGTACACGCGTGTAAGATGGCGCTTTATTGAGTAAAGCTTCACGACTGGAACTGTCACGACGCCAGTCCAAAGACGCGCACTGAGTTTGCGAACGCGGCCGCCGCCACCTCCGCCTCGCCCTCCTCTCCTCCGCCCCGCGCGCCGCTGACCACCTGCAGTACACGCACACGTCTGTATTTAACTCTCGGCTGTGTAGCGCGACTCAGCCTCTCCACTGCATCTCGGCTGCCTCTCGATTGCATTTCGGCTGTGCATCTCGGCTCCCATCTCGGCGCGATGTCAGCTATCGCAGCTGCATCTCGGCTCCAAGTCACCTGAAGGACGTGCTGGATGTGGAGGTATGGGGAGATCTGGGGAGATCTGGGGAGATCTGGGGAGATTTCACCTGCAGGACGTGCTGGATGTGGCACGGCTCGCCCCGGTCCTTGACCGTCGCGCCGCGCCGCCACCGCTCCTTCTTCTCCTCGGCCCAACCGCAAACCGCTCCGGTGGCGGCGTGGCGCAGCGGGCGGAGGTGCGAGGCGCCCGCGTGCGTGCGCCTGACGCCGCACCTGTTCACAGCCCACACGTGTGTGACGACACGCTCTTCACACCTGCCCGCGCGTACGCTCGACACCCAGCACCAGTCCTGCAGGTGAACTCTCCCCATCTCTCCCCCATCTCTCCCCCATCTCTCCCCCATCTCTCCCCCAGATCTCCTCAGATCTCCCCGACATCGCACCACGGAGCGTCCGTCTCCAGATGAAGCCGGCCCAGCGGCACTCGCGCCGCGACGGCCAGGTTTGCCTCCGTCTTGAGCGAGCAGCCTAGTGATCAGGGGTGAGCTATGGAGAGCTATGGGGAGATATGGGGAGATGGGGGGAGATGTGAGCGAGCAGCCTAGTGATTAGGGGTGAGCTATGGAGAGCTATGGGGAGATATGGGGAGATGGGGGGAGATGTGAGCGAGCAGCCTAGTGATTAGGGGCGAGCTATGGAGAGATATGGGGAGATATGGGGAGATATGGGGAGATGGGGGGAGATGTGAGCGAGCAGCCTAGTGATTAGGGGTGAGCTATGGAGAGATATGGGGAGATATGGGGAGATGGGGGGAGATGTGAGCAAACAGCCTAGTGATTAGGGGCGAGCGATTCGTTGTCCTCGACCCACCGACTCGCTGAGCCGCCTCGGGTCTTGAGCGAGCAGCCGTTGATGCCGATCTCGAGACCGAGCGAGAGCAGCCTACGTGTACCACAACTCCAGAGTCTCGAACCCAGCGTGGGTTCAGTCCCGTGGGCCGTGCCGTGGCCGAGCGAGAGCAGTCTCCGTGGCGACTGCGCCAACATCGGGGCGGAAAGACGGTCTCAGAGCCAACACCGCGTCGAAACGAGCGACTCGCGTGCCGCGGGGTACGGCGGAATGCGGCCGACTACGGCCGAAGTGCAGCTAAACACGCGTCCTCTCGAGCGCTGCTTGGAGACCGGACTACGCACGGAGGTCGTACCTCCGACCCGAGGTGCCGTCTTGAGGGTCCGTCTTGAGGGTCCGGCTGGGGCTGTGTGGCTATGTGCATGAGTCGGGGCGGCCATGTGTCTATCTGAAGGCCCCAGTGACCGGTCTAGAGGTCTGTGTGTGGCCTGGGGGGGCCAAACAATAAGGCGAGGGGTTCCTAGTAAGCGGTTGGGGGGTGCGAGCCCGTGCTATAGTGCAGTGAATACTTACTTCCTGAAGTAACTTCATCCTTCAGATAGACACATGTGGCGGGTCTCTGCTCCGCATCTAGCGACAGCAGCTGCTCCAGCTCCGCCGCGTCGCCGTCGAACGAGTGTACGACCCCTCCCGCCGCCCCGACAGCCCCGCGCCTCTCCTTGCACATGGCCGCGAACTCGCCCCGCGCCGCGCGGTTGTGGAGGAAGAGCGGCGGGCCGCCCTCCGTCGCCAAGCCGAGCTGCGCCGCGAAGCCTGCGGGGGAGATGTGGGGAGATGTGGGGAGATGTGGGGAGATGTGGGGAGATCGGGGGAGGTCTGGGGAGGTCGGGGGAGGTCGGGGGAGATCGGTACGACACTTCCGCTTCCCGGGTGCAGCGGCATAGAGGTGTGACTCGGCTATATCTCGGCTATATTCTCCGCATACATTCTCCCCATATCTCCGCATATCTCCCCACATCTCCCCAGATCTCGCCATATCTCCCCAGATCTCCCCATATCTCGCCATATCTCGCCATATCTCCCCACATCTCCCCAGATCTCGCCACATCTCGCCACATCTCCCCACATCTCCCCAGATCTCCCCAGATCTCGCCACATCCCCCCAGATCTCGCCACATCTCCCCAGATCTCGCCATATCTCCCCATCTAGGCGGGGAGGCCTGCCCGCTGCACGAGCCGAGGGCAAAAGTGCAGCCGGTCGTAGTCGAGGCCGCACTCACCTGGGAGATGTGGGGAGATGTGGGGAGATGTGGGGAGATGTGGGGAGATGTGGGGAGATGTGGGGAGATGTGGGGAGATGTGGGGAGATGTGGGGAGATGTGGGGAGATGTGGGGAGATGTGGGGAGATGTGGGGAGATGTGGGGAGATATGCCTCGCTGTCGCACTCGCCTGGGAAGGTATCGCGCGTAACCAGCTGTACGGACGAATAGAGCCTGGGCTCTGAGCTAGAGGCTGCGCCATATCTCGCCATATCTCCCCAGATCTCGCCATATCTCCCCATCTAGCCGGGGCTCTGAGCTAGAGGCTGCGCCATATCTCCCAAGATCTCGCCATATCTCCCCATCTAGCCGGCTCTGAGCTAGAGGCTGCGCTCGCCGATGGCGGCGACGAGGCCCTCCTATCGTCAATGCCATTCGTTCGTATCACCGTGTGCCTGGTCAACACACTCTTATTGTTTTTTACGGCGGCGAGGCCCGCCTGCCGCCCCTATGACAGAGGAGATATGGGGAGACATGGGGAGATACGGGGAGAGTTCACCTCCCGCCCCTGCGACAGGAGGCGTCGCAGCGCCTGCGCGTGCGCCTCAATCGCCGCCATCACTGAAGGCCGCGCAAGCACCTCAGCCTCGATCGCCGCCAGCGTCTCCTCGCCGCCGCCGCCGCCGTCCGCCGCCGCCGCCATCGCCGCCTCGATCTCGGCCCTCTCCGCCTGCCATGATTGTTCTTGAATTGCGTACCAGGTGTTCTTGCTCGAGTGGGAGTGGTAGTCTTCTCTCGGCCCGATCCGCCTCGGGCAGAAAGTCAAGGCAGCGCGTGGGGTGGACACCGACGGTCGAGTGGAGCCGGACGGGGCAGCCGCCGGCGCGCTGCCGACGCACGAGCTCGAGCGCCAGCCTCGACTCCTCGAGCGTTCCGGCGGTGACGATGGCGTGCTGCACGCCGCACGCGGCGGCTCGCGCCAGGACGGCGTCGAGGTCGGCCTCGTGCGCCTGCTTGCCGCGGTAGCTGCCGGCAAACATCGAGTCGAGCAGATTCGCTCCGATGTCGACGAAGCGAGCCGCGGTGGGCGTCGGCGCCGCTGCCACGGCTTCGCTCGCCGGCGGCGGCGGCGGCGGCGGCGGCGGCTGTGTTGGCTTTGGAACGGCGGTCAGAGCGACGCGGTGAACGCGTGTCGGTGGCGTGACTGTGCCGGCGCGACACTGCGCCAGCAGCAGCTGGAGACTCTGGAGCGAGGCGCTGCTCATCCAACTCGTGAGAAGGCAGGCTGACCCGTGTGCGGGGTAACCCGCGCGCGGGGAAGCTTGAGCACTTGAGCACTGGATAGGGTCGGTTCCGCATGGTACGGGACCCCTCGATCGTCTCGCCCTCCCTCACTGGTGTGTTCATTGGGGGGGGTCATAACAAACACGGTACAGGATCGAGGTGCACGCTGCCGAGGCATACCCATCAGACTCTTACTGAATATGTGATTTTTACATCTCAAGGCGGTGTAGATCTACAACAACAAACAAGCAGAGAGAGAGAGAGAGACCTTAGGGGCCTAGAGAACACAAACCCTCTCTCTTTTCTCCCAGTAAGCTAAAAGTACGTAACAAGCAAAAAACTACCCCCTCCGGGCGGCTTTGCGCACGGGTCGGGTCTGCGAATCACGGGCTGACGTGGCCTGCATCCTGCGCCTAGTTGCTGCCGCGTCAGCGGAGACGCACAACAGGTCCTCCGCCACCTCTGAGGGGAAGAGCCCTCCGGCTAGCTTTGTCCACTGCCTCTCCGCAGTAGTATCCTCTGGCACCAAGGTAAATTTCCAGAACACACAGCGGTCTACTTTCACAAAGTATAAGTCCCATCGTGCGGCAATCGCCTCCAGATGCCCGCATCCCACTTCGTACCTAAATCCACCATACGCGTTGCAGCAGGGTTTTAGTCCACCAGCAACCGCCTGTATCCAAAGACACGCCATCGAGACCCCAGACTTCCCGTCCACTCTGGTCCCAAGCCGCACCTCTTCACCCAAGTCTACTCTCGTCAAATGCAGCAGCACTGTATCCGTCACCTCCCTTCTCCTCCATAGATTGTCTCCAGCCCACCTCACCATGCTCTTCACGGGCACCCCCCCCCACTCATTACATCTCTCTCTCTCTCTCTCTCTCTCTCTCTCTCGGTAGCAGAGAGGGTAGCAGAGAGGGTAGCACGTAGCAGAGAGGGTAGCAGAGAGGGTAGCAGAGAGGGTACCAGACGACTGGGCAGCGGCTGGCATGCTGCCCACCCTCATCGCCGTCTGGTACGTTGCCAACCTCTTTTTCAACATCGGGATGAAGCGCTCCCACGCCCTCCTCCCCGACGTCATGCTGCTCACCAGCCTGCAGATGATGGCGGGCGGCCTCGCGCTGCCCGCAGCCTTTGCCTTTGGCAGCGACCTCGACCCGGCTCGGTGGTGGGCGTGGCGGAGGCAGCTGACAGTGTCCTCGGTGCTGCTGCTGTGTGGCACCCTCTGCACCAACGTCTCACTCGTCCTCCTCTCCGTCTCCTTCACCCACGTCATTAAGACTTGCGAGGCGCGGGCCACCACCGCGGCTGCTGCTAGCGCTGCAGCATCTCGCACCCTGGCCTCAATCCCTAGTGCCACAGTTCGTATCGCCTCTCCCTCCCTCCCTCCCTCCCTCCCCCCCCTTCTCTCTCTCTCCCAACAGACAAGAGCGCGCCCTCTGCTCCGCAACTCAGCCGTTCTTCGCGATGGTCATCGTGGGCGTGTGGGACCATCGCTGGCCGGGGGCGACAGCGGCGCTCGCGACGGCGACCACCGTCAGCGGCGTGCTCGTTGCCAGCGTGTCACAGCGGCACAGCGCCGGAAAGGCGTCAGACCTGAGCGCGGGCATCGCTGTGGCAACGCTGGCAAGATCTGTTTGCAGTGGGCAGTGACAGCACCTCGGCACGGCTGCGCGGTGTGAGCAGGCGATGCTGGCAAATCTATCGCTCCAGCTGCGGAACGTGCTCAACAAGCGGCTCATGCAGCTGTCTCCACCGGCGGAAGCCGCCGACGATCGCCTGCTCAGCGAGAATGGAGAGGGCGACCCGGAGGAGCTGCGGAAGGGTGTCGGCGAGGACGACGAGCCGGAAGAGCAGCAGCGGAGGGGCGGCGGCGGCGGCGCCGTGCCCGTAGGGCCAATGAAGCCGGCGGACGCTATCCTGCTCGTCCGCCACGCCAAGCTGTGACGATGTCTCCTGACGCGACCGTGTGTGGGCAGGCGGAGCTGTTGCTCGTGAGCCTCACCGCCGCGCTGCCCATGCAGCTCGCGCTGCACGCCGGCTGCTGCGGCGTCTCGCTCATGCTCCGCACCGCACCAAGCGAGAGCCGGCACGCCCGCCACTATGGACGCCTCCGACTCAGCTGTCGCATCCAACGCCCTCGTCACTGCCGCCTTCGCCACTGCCCTCGCCCGCTGCCAGCCCTCGCCGCTGCCGCCCTCATCGCTGCCGCCCACACACCGCCACACCGCCACAGGTACGCGCACTACGCCGACGCCAACCCGCTCTGGTGCGCGCCCGTCCGCCCGCCCGCCCGCCCGCTGCCGCCCGCGGTTGCCGTCGCAACTGCCCTGACTGCTCGGCCTTTGCTGCTACCCCCCTTCCCTTCCCTCTCGCCAGGATCCTCGTGCCGCCCCTATCGTTTGTGGCGTACCAACTCGCCTCGATCGGCACTCTCGCGCGCGTCGAGCCCGTGCTGCACGCTGTGAACACACGCCACCGAGCGCATCGTCGCGACTGCAGCACTTCGTTTCACAGCACCAGCGGTGAACAGGTGCTCAACGCCATCAAGCGCATCATCGTGATTGGACTCGGCGCTCTCCGCACGTTTGATCGCTTCGAGTGTGGGCGGTGGTCTTACCCCTGGCCCGAGGCATAGGTGCGCTCTGGATGCTCGAGCCCGTCTCGTTCGGCTTTGGGTGTGGCGCCACCGTCGCCATCGGAGGCGCCGCCGTTGCACCACCGACACAGCCGTCGCACAGCCCTCGCCGCCCCTCAACACTCTCCACACCATTCCACACGCCCCGTGATATCAGGAGCCGCCGCCTTTGCCATCAGCAGCCGCGTCCTCGTCTCGCACGCAGCGCACGCGCGCCTCGCCCTCGCCCTGGCCCTCGTCCTCGCCCTCCTCCTCACCGCGTACACTTCTGGCGCCTTCGACGCGGAGAGCGGTCCGCCGTCGCCGCCGCCGCCCGAGACACCCACGCGGCTTCCGAGCCAGTCTCACACCGTGCCGAAGCACCAACACCACGCCACCTCGCCGTCGCCAAGGAAGGGTGGGAAGTAACCTGACACGCGAAACGATCGTGGCTGCACTACGGAGGAACGCGAGAAGATCGCGTTTCGCGTTTCAGGTTTCAGGAAGCATCCCACCCTTCCTGTGCGTATGTATGTAACTGTAGAAAGATTTAGGTTTGGGGCAGAGCGAGTGGGAGAACTTTTCGGCGGTCGCGTGGAGGCTGAGCCCTGACTGTCAGGCTGTCAGGTGCTGTCAGGTGATCTGTCAGGCTGTCAGGCACTGTCACAGGCACTGTCAGGTGCCTATGTCAGACCAGCTGTCAGGTGCTGTCAGTGCTGTCGGGTGCTGTCGGGTGCTTGTCTGACATCAGAGGGGCTCCGTAGCTGTCGGGTGCTGTCGGAGCTGTCGGGTGTTGCTGTCAGACGCTGTCGGAGCTGTCAGAGCTGTCGGGCTGCTGCTGCTGTCACCGAGACGCCGGTGCTGTCAGGTGCTGTCGGTTGGTGCTGTGACGCCGGTGCCGATCGAGAACCTGCTCGACGGCGACAAGCCCTAGAAGCGGAATACGTATTCTTGTACTCCAACTAGCGCCCGAGAAGACACGTATTCAGCTGTATTCACCCGTATTCCGCTGTACTCACTGTATTCTTCTCCGCTGTATTCACGCGGTGCTCTGAATACGCTGCACAATACCGTATTCGTGCCCTGAAGCTGGCGTATTCCACACGTAGGACAGACCTCGACGCGCTCGCCGCGAAGCTGTCGGAGATCGGCGCAGACGACGTGCTCTGCGTGCTCACGACAACGTCATATCTCCCCATATCTCCCCATGTTGAGCGACGCCTCATCGATATCTCCCCATATCTCCGCACATCTCCCCATATCTTTCCATATCTTTTCATATCTCCCCACATCTCCCCATGTAGATCGTGCTTTGCCCCGCGCGGTGTCGACAAGCTTCTCGACGTCGCGCGCCTCTGCGCCGAGCAAGGCGCGATACCGCACCGCCCACGGGACTGAACCCACACTGGGTTCGATACTCGGGAGGTATGGGACTAGGGGCGCCCCACCTCTGCAACAGCCGCGATACCGCACCACCCACGGGACTGAACCCACGCTGGGTTCGATACTCTGGAGGTATGGGACTAGGCGTGCCCCACCTCTGCAACAATGCGTACGGCGTGCAGTGCGACCGCTGCATGAAGGCCGCCGCCCGCGCCTCGACGAGCCGCCAGGTGCTTCTTTCCCGTGCGACCTGTTTTTTCTCTTTTCTCCAGGCCATCGCCAGCGCCTCCCGCCACGGCCGCCTCGACTGCTTCGTCCAGTCGACCGACAAGAACTTCCTTGTCCCCGTCGGCGGCGCGATCGTCGCCACCGCCGACGGCCGGCACGGGCCGGAGCTGCTCGCGAAGGCGCAATCTCGTGCAATCTCGTGCAATCTCGTGCAATCCCGGTTCTAAGCTGCGGAGCTGCTAGCGAAGGTGCGGTCGACCGGCCGCGCCTCGATCTCGCCCCTCCTCGACCTTTTCTTTCCGGGCGTCCACCTGGTTTGTTTTTCTCCTGGTTTATAGGCCGCGCCTCGACCTCGTCCTCGCCCTCTCTCGTTTCTAAAGAAAGAAAGAAAGAAAGAAAACAGACAACCCAAGGGAGGGATGGGAGGACGGCACGCCGCCACCACACAGGGATTTTAAGGAGTTTCTAAATAAATAAATAAATACAACGGACATCCCAAGCTAGGGCTGGGTCGAGGACAGACACGTCCCCACCTTTGCAGGAGTTTCTCTACGCTATGCGCAGGCGTTTTGCTTTCTTTCTCGAGAATTCTTTCTAGGCCGCGCCTCGATCTCGCCCGTCCTCGACCTCTTTTGCACGCTGCTCCACCTCGGCGCCGACGGATGGCTGCGCCTCCTCGAGCGGCGGCGGGCATCACACCCTCCCATCGCACCCTCCCATCGCACCCTGCCATCGCACCCTCCCATCGCACCCTCCCATTGCACCCTCCCATCGCACCCTCCCATCGCACCCTCCCGTCACACCCTCCCATCGCACCCTCCCATCGCACCCTCCCACATCACACCCTCCCGTCACACCCTCCCTCAGGCGCGCCGCCTTCCCGGCCTTCCGGCGCAGGCTCGAGGCGGTGGCGGCCAAGCACGGCGAGAGAGTGCTGCACACGCCAAACAACGGCATCTCGATGTCGGTGACGCTCACGCCGCCGGAGGGGTCCAAGCCCGCCGGCTCGCTCGGCGCCTCGCTCTTCGTGCGGCTCGTGTCGGGGCTGCGCGTCGTCACGCCCTCTGCCGCCGGCAAGACGGTCGGCGGCATCTCGGAACCTCCTCGGAACCTTCTCGGAACCTTCTCGGAACCGCCCTATAGGCAAGACGGTCGGTGGCATCCCCTTTGAGTCTTACGGCGCGCACTACTCCAGTCTCTGACAATCTCGGGCACACTTCGGCCAATCTCGGGCACATCTCGGGGCATAATCTCGGCCGATCTCGGGTCCGTGGACGCGTCCAGGACATGTCCATGTCTCACCCCCCCCCCCCAGGCGCGCACTACTCGGGCTACCCGTGCGCGTACTTCTCCGTCGCTTGCGCCATCGGCATCGCGGACGGCGACGTCGACCTCTTCCTGCGCCGCCTCGACAAGGCGCTCGCACACACACACACCGCTCACCCACGCGCACCGGGCCCTTGCACTTTGAATGCCGTGGGGCTCCTGACGTCAGACGTGGAGACGCGAGGGTCGCCCCCCCTTGCCCCACCACCTCGTGTGTGTGGAGAAGCTTACCGTACCTAACCTAGGCGCTCGCCGAGTGGAAGAAGCCGCCGCGCCAGCCAAAGGCTAAGGCGGGCGGCGCGGACGGCGCGGCGGGGAACGGGTCCAGCGCCGCAAAGGAGCGGGACCTCGCCAAGGACTTCCGGCCCAACCCCTCCGCCAAGGAGTTTGTGCCGGCCGCGCCACCCGCGCCTTGCATGACGGCGGCGCCGCCCTGTTCCGCGGGGAAGGCGGAGGAGAAGGGGGTGGCGGCCGAGTGAGCGCGCGGAGCATGCAGCGCACCCACTGATGAAGCCAATCATCAAAGAGATATATTTCCCATTTCGTGCACAAAGAGCACAGGCTAGTTCCATTTCACTGTGGCACAGCTCGCGTTACAAAACCTTGATTTTGACCATTGCGCGAAAAAGGTACATCTCGGTGCCTTCCAGAGGCAGCTGCGACCCCGCCGAGTAGACGGCGTCACACAGCAGGTGGCGCGGTGTGACGCCGTCCACTCAGCGGGGTCGCAGCTGCCTCTGCGCGTCCTGTGGATGTACCTTTGTCGCGCGCCGGAGACGACTCGACGCCGCTGAGATCGGAGATCAAGCTCTGACAGGTCGCACGTCGCTCCTTTGACGCCGACGTGACTCACCCGTGCAGATCACATCAGGACACGGTCTCGACGCGCTCGGTACGACGCCTGCGACCCGTCTCGGGTCAGGTGGCACGACGCTCATCGCGCCTACCAGCGCTGCCGTGCAGGTTGCCACGACGAGGTCGAGCACGCTTCTATACGCTCGCCGAGCCTTCCTTTCCATCCCATTTGGCAGCCTGGGAACGGTGGCGGTCAGAGGCAAAGCATACGAGGGGTGGTGGAACCACATGTCACGGCTACTGCCGGCTCGACCCCACGATAGCCTCCGGAGGCTGACTTTGAGGCACAATCATCGGACGACGTCGGCGAGTTGAGTCGCGCTCGCGGTAGCCAGATGACCTCTCATACTAGTATCATCGGCCATGGCCGCAGAAAGCGCGGGGGAGGGCGCTGGGAGCAACACGGAGCTCCGTTGGACGTTTTCAAGATTAGCGTGTCAGAGTGAAATGGAACTAGCCACAAAGGTGGCACCCTCGGCCAGCTGAAGCTCTCGACTCGTCGACCGAACTCTGGACGATGCCGATCTCTCTCTCAAACCACCAGCGCCAGGAACGACGTGCCGCGGCTCGCCGCGCATCTGTTGCGACCGACGACGTGCCCGACGCCGTCCCGCGGCCGCAAGGAAGAGGCCCGCGCAACCATTTCTGGGATCCGCGGCCGCCGGGCGTGTGGCGGCACAACGAGTCGAACGAACCGTTCCAGAGCAGAGCGGCGGCTCGCCGCGCATCTGTTGCGACCGACGACGTGCCCGACGCCGTCCCGCGGCCGCAAGGAAGAGGCCCGCGCAACCACTTCTGGGACCCGCGGCCGCCGGGCGTGTGGCGGCACAACGAGTCGAACGAACCGTTCCAGAGCAGAGCGGCGCGTCTCGCGAGCGCCCGCGGCCGCCACGCCGCCGCCGTCCGCGGCCGACGGTGGTCGCGAATCAACGCGGCGCGGTGCAACGAGGCCATGTGGCGGCCCGGCTTCGACCACTCCCGCCTCGAGCTCCTCGACGTCGGCGACCTCGGCCGCACCAGCGTACCAAGCCCCAGCGGCGGCAGCAGCGGCAGCGCTACCGGCGGCAGCGGTGACGGCGCCTTGGCGTGCTACTACTGCGGCGCGCTGCTCTGGCCGGGCGAGGCGAAGCCCGTGCCGAAGACGGGCGGGTGCAAGCGCGGCCGTGCGTGCTGCGCCGAGGGCCAGGTCCACGTGCCCAGGCCGAGAAGGAGACCGCCGTGGCCCTCATCGACCGCGGCTGGAAGGTGAGCAAGTCGGCGGGCGATGCGGCCCTGTGGAACGCGGACGACCTCGATGACGACTTCTGAGTTGGTGACGAGGTCGCTCTCGCTGCCTGCGTGCGTTTGCGATCAGTAGTAGATAGAGATAGGAGAGAGCGATGGTAGATAGAGAGATAGATGGTAGGTAGGAGCTGTCTCCTGTGTTTGCGATGTGTGGAAGGAGCGAGAGACACATCCATCGTCTCTAGCGTGTCGTGTGTCGATATGACATATGTGCGTAGGGGGTGAGGAGATGCGAGACATATGTTGTGAGTGTGCAATAGCGTGTTTTGTTCATTTTACAACCAACCTCTGTCTGTGACAGGCCTCGGAGTATAGCTCCGTCACATGGCGAGGCGAGCGTTTAGCGAGCCCGTAAGCTAGAAAAAAACGCTCCGACCACAAAAAAGGCCCGCGCGTGCCGCGCGGGCCGGCGAGCGACTAGCGAGCCAACCCGCTAGTAAATAAATAGATAAAAACGGACACCTCTACTGTGAGATGGATCTTTGTGCAGTGTTCTTCTATTTCGTCGGGAGCATATTGTTGCGGCCCCGAAGTCCCGAACGAAGAACAGGCGTACTTCTTCGTGTTCTGCGGGAATGAAGTCGTGGTACTTCCGCTCTTCCGCAGCACCATCGCGACACGCTGCGCGCGGTTCAAATCCATACTTGTTGAGGACGTTCAACACATCGCGAGCGTACGGCTCTACACCCATCTTCAGTTCTGGCTGACGACTGCGGCTCTAACCTCTATCCTCTATCCAGCTACAAGTATACAAGTCAGAACCAAAAACACATACAGCAGCTGGGGAAGGCCCTCATGCTATGGCTAAGTGCTTGCCCCACACACAAACACACACAAATGCGTCTCGGACAGAGCCGCTATGTGTGTATGCTATGTGCGAACGCAATAACGCAAGGCGGCGGCACTCGCCACACCAGCTGGCACCGACGGCAGAGTCAGGAGGTACAGTATCGGTGTCGGCGAATTCCATGCAACCACCTCTGGCGGTGGCGGCCCGTTTACAACCCCAACGGTGCAGAATGGGAGATGGAGGCAAGTCAGCGCCCCCGGCTGGCACCGACGGCGAGAATTAGGAATGGTCGCTGAATGGTCGGTGTCGGTGAAGTCCATGCAGATAGCACACTCTTGCTTGTGCCGATTCTCGTCGGACTAGATGCTGAGGCGTTTCGACGGTGCAGAAGTACCGCTGAGGCGTTCCGATGCCTTCTGCTCCTCGCTGTCCGCCCTGGCGGACGCCCTGTCGGACATGTCCCACGCCCAATCCTTGGCCCTCTGCAACCAGTCTCTGGAACTGGTGGGAGCCGCATCCTTGAGTGCCTGGAGGTCTGCCGAGGCGTTCTCTTCCAGCTGCGGTATGAGTTTCTCCGTCTCCTCCACGACCCGGTCCTGAACATTGATCTCAGCCAGCTCAGTCGCAGTCTGCTTCGCCTCAGCCGCGGCGTCTGTGATGGCGCCCTCGACCTCGACCTTGATCTCAGTCGCAGTCTGCTTCGCCTCAGCCGCGGCGTCTGTGATGGCGCCCTCGACCTCGACCTTGATCTCAGTCGCAGTCTGCTTCGCCTCAGCCGCGGCGTCTGAGATGGCGCCCTCGACCTCGACCTTGATCTCAGTCGCAGTCTGCTTCGCCTCAGCCGCGGCGTCTGTGATGGCGCCCTCGACCTCGACCTTGATCTCAGTCGCAGTCTGCTCCGCCTCAGCCGCGGCGTCTGTGATGGCGCCCTCGACCTCGACCTTGATCTCATTCAGCCCTTTGCCCTGCTGGGGCGTGTCGCCCTGGCCACAACACGGGAAGCACTTGGTGCAGCACTTGCACGGCGGCCCTGAGTACTTCCACTTCAAGAACAAGTGGAAGTACTCCAAGAACAGTGCTATGCACACAGAGATCACCTTGCAAATTCGGAGCGCCCCGACGGCCCAGACGCGCGGGAGCTCGGAGTCGAGCTGGACGGCAAGGTTGGGCGGGAACATGATCAGAGTCATGGCAATGTCGATGAGAGGGAAGGACTGGATGGCGATCGACGGCGAAACCCAGTCCTCGTACTTGAGCGTCGAAGCCCAGTCCTCGTACTCGAGCGCGGCGGCAACGATCGTCGTGACGATGCCCCAGAAGGACCTGGGTGAGCGTGAGGGTGAGGGTGAGGGTGAGGAGTGAGGGATGAGGGGGAGGGAGAGGGGCGGGGGGTGAGGGATGAGGGATTAGGGTCTGGGATTAGGGCCAGGGCTGGCGTTGAGCTTGGGGGCAACCCACAGGTCTGCGGCTAGGGGGGAGTGGTTTGGAGGGAGAGGGGGTGTTGGGGAGGCAAGCACGCACAGTATGTAGAGCATCAAGACGAGGTAGCCGCGGGCCCATTGCTTCACCCTTTTGACCGCGTTACGCATAGCGTTGGCCCCGCCTCCGCAAGCCTTGCAGCAGATCTTGATCATGCCTGCGCAGCAGGTGGGCGCGACGACGAGCATGGAGCCGACGAGGACGAAGACCATCATGAAGAGCACGTTGACGACGACGAAGAAGAGCTCGAGTGTGCTGAAGCCCAGCCTGTAGCCGTACACGTGCGAGGGTACCCCGTTCTTTCCGCCCTCTTGCCACGCCATCTTCGTGTTGACGATCATCAGAGAGTTGAGCGCGACGGGCGCGCCCATCTTGAGGCAGATGCGCAGGCCGGTGCGGATGCAACCGGGGCAGCAGTCGCACAGCTGGCTGTCGCGCATCGTGAGGTAGTGCAGCGCGATGCGCGCCCCGGTGTAGCACACGGCGGAGAGGAAGAGCGTCATCGTGAAGAAGACACTGAGGCCTCGGATGCACTCTGGCTGTGGGCCGCAGTTGTCAACGGTGGCCTCGCCGCTGAAAAGAGGGTCGTATTTGCACTGGCTCTCGATGGTGTCCGAATACCAGAGGTCGATCAGCGACTGGTTGCTGGTCAAAGCCTTGCTGGTCAAAGCCGCGATGGCCTGGTCGCTTGCGGAGTCTTGCGGTGGTGGGAGCCCGGGTGGCTTCGGCGACGCTGTTTCCCCCGCTGGCGGTGGTGGGAGCTTGTCGGAAATGCAGGACGACGGAAGGAGATTGCTCCACTTGAACCCCTCGTCAAGGAGCTCCATGTCGATGTAGACACTCGGCTCTGTGGTGGCTGTGATCAGGCCGGCCTCGACCAGCGCGACCAGGCCTGTGAGGAGGATGAAGGCCACCTTGACTTTGTTCGCGCGTTTCTCGCCGACGCCGCACAGCTTGCGCAGGATCTTGTCCTCGACCGCACTGAGCTTCTCCGACACCATGTCGGTCATGTCAGACCGCACTGAGTCGATGTCCAGCTTGCGCTGGATCGTGTCCTCGACCGCACTGAGCTTCTCCGACACCGTGTCGGTCATGTCAGACCGCACTGAGTCGATGTCCAGCTTGCGCTGGATCGTGTCCTCGACCGCACTGAGCTTCTCCGACACCGTGTCGGTCATGTCAGACCGCACTGAGTCGATGTCCAGCTTGCGCTGGATCGTGTCCTCGACCGCACTGAGCTTCTCCGACACCGTGTCGGTCATGTCAGACCGCACTGAGTCGATGTCCAGCTTGCGCTGGATCGTGTCCTCGACCGCACTGAGCTTCTCCGACACCGTGTCGGTCATGTCAGACCGCACTGAGTCGATGTCCAGCTTGCGCTGGATCGTGTCCTCGACCGCACTGAGCTTCTCCGACACCGTGTCGGTCATCGAAGACCGCACTGAGTCGATGACCGGCTCGAGAGCCGGCGCGTTTGTGGTGGCGCCGTTGGGGGCCGCTTCTTCGGCCGACATGAAGCGGGAGTTGAGCCGGAGAGAGCAGAGCCGCGCCTACGGGCAACACGCCGCGGCGTGAGCGTCGAGACGAGGCCGCCGGCACGCGCTGTCTGTCGCGTCCACGGCGCTCGGACTGGAGCCGGGCGGCGACTGGCGAGCGAGCGGGCTGTGGCCGGAAGACAGGAAGGGCGGCCCGGCGCTGGCTCGCGCGGGACAAGGGTGGCGAATGGGCAGCAGCAGACGCGTGTCGCGGCTCCGTACCTGCGGGCGGTGCAGGCGGTGCCAGGCTGAGGGGGGCGCAGAGCCGCTCGTGCGGGCGCATCGCTCAGCGGGGGAGTGGTGCGGGCACGGCTGGCTTCGCGAGCAATAGGCGTCGCGGGCGTCCAGGCGTGTAGCTTGCTGCGGCTGCGGAGGCGCGATGGGGCGGCAAAAGCGCGAGAGGAACGGGAGAGCGATGCCTGCGTTGTTGCCTCGGCTTGGGTTGAGGGGAACCTCGGTGTTGTGCCGAGCTCTCGGTTGAGGGGAACCTCGAACCTCGATGCCTGCGTTGTGCCGAGCTCTCGGTGTTGTTCCGGAGGGGTACCTCTGGTCGAAGGGGACGTGCCGGGGTGTTTTTTCTTTTTTAGTTAAACGTAGCAGCCCCGCTGGCTGAACAGGATACTGAGGCATTCCCGAACTGGGCAGTTATGAGCTCACTCAGCTCAGTCAGTGAGATCTAGCAGCACAATCCTTGGCCTTGAATCTCGGCGGCGGCGCGGCGGGGAGGACATCGCCAAGAAAAGAAAATTTCCGCCGCCGCGAGCGAGCGACTGTGCCTGAAAGAAAGAAACCCCGAGGGAGGATTGATTGATTGAGGGAGGGATGGAGTCGGCTCGCGGTCCCTGTTATTTTGCGAAACAGTGTCGTTCCGCAGCAACTGCCACGCTGGCTGTACAGACCGCCGCCCGCCGCGTGCGCCACTGTGCGAGAGGCACAGCGGGTTTGTGGCCGCTGCCGCTGCCTCCCTGCTTTTTGTCTTCATTCTCTTCCTGTGCAAGCGGCGGCGGACAGCAGCGCGGCCGGCTGGCGGCTCTGGACGGCGCCCGCTGTACCGCCGCGCCTCAGCCTCCACCAAGCTGCTCGAGCTCATTCACCAGACGGCGGGACGGGACGAGAGCTTCCCTGCCAAGCGGCTGCGAGGAGTGGGGCGGCGGCTTCACGAGCGGAGTGCTCTCCGCCGCCAAGGAGTCGCTCTTCAGCCTCGCCCCCCTGGCGCCAGTCCTCCCGCCCCCACCTCCCTCCCGGCTTTGAGGACGCTGCCCTCTCTGCCCTCCAGCAGCGGCCGGGCGCGGCAGACGCGTTCGAGGCGCTCCTCCGCCGCCTTCCCGCGCCTTCGGCGGCGGCGCTCGGCCGGCTGCGCCGCTGCATCCTCGATCTCGTGGTCGAGTCGGGCACGGCGGACAGCGACACCCGCCTCCTCTTTGGCGCTGCGGGCTGCCTCTCCTTAGCTTCATTTGTAGTTGTAGCACAGCCGCGGGTCCGCAGAGGTGGGGCGGGAGGGTTGAGAGAGAGACCCATGAGGCATGACCATCCCATGACACTGCATGGACCACACTCACATGTCTTTGCATGTAATAGTTTTGTTATACCCTCATGGGGCGCAAGAAAGAGGCTGCACGGCTGTGTACGGTCTGTGCTGCTGTCGGGCTGGTTGGGCTGTCGGGCTGTCAGCGCTGCTGTCAGGCCACTGTGTGCTGTCGGGCTGTCGGGGGCAGCTGTCAGGCTGTCACGTTAGGGCCTGACAGCGACGGAGCCCCTCTGATGTCAGACTCTGCTGTCAGACTGTCAGAAACGTGCTGTCAGACTGTCAGAGAAATAGTGCTGTCAACGCTGTCAGGCTGTCGGGCACTGTCAGGCGCTGTCCGGGTTTGCTGTCAGGCTGTCAGACACCAGGGCTCAGCGTGGAGGTCGTGGAGGTCGTGGAGTGGCGAGTCACGCTCGTGCGGACAGCATCGATGCCGTCGCCGGACGCGGCGGCGAGGCACACGGGCGCCGGCGTGGCGCGTCGGCAGGCCCACCACGAGCGGATGCGCGACGAGCGCGCTCGGGAAGCGGCCGCGGGCGACGCGGAGCTTCCGCCGGACGACGAGACGCGCACGCGGTCGAGATGCAGTTGGCGAGCGCCGTACTCGTGCTGGACAGCGTGTTTCGCCCTTTCGTGCTGTGCGATGTTTAAATTCTTTTCGGTGTGCTGTGAGAGAGGCTTGTATGCACTTGGAGCACTTGGAGTGCAGTCGGCAACCTCACATCCAGGGCCGGTGAGCTGAGAAGCGCATCCAGCGGGCCGGATGATCGGTATCGGGTTACGGGCTAGAGAGCCCTAGCCCCGGGGGTGCGCGTTCGCAGGGCAAGGGCCTTAAAGTAAACACGGGTCTCCGAGGGTTAGCTCCGCGCTCCAGGTTTCCCCTAGCAGCAGAACGCCCCCTCTACTCGGAGCTAACACTGTTTTCTTTCTTTTTCTACAGTTCCGGACGGGCATTAAGAACCTCTAACGTTAAGAACCTGAGGCTCATATTTCGGCCGGATCCCTAAGAACTCCCTAAGAACCTGAGGCTGGGCCAACGCCTGCAGCCGGCGCCCCTGCCCCCGCGGCCGCAGCCGCAGGGGCAGCTCACGGCAGCGAATGACTCTCTTGTCACGCCATGCGCGAACTTACTGTTCCAAACTTCCAAACTGTTTTAAGACCCATTTATTGATTTTTAATCGAAGCCGAAACGGTTTAAAAAACCATCCACCCGGTTAAGAACCTGAGGCTCGGCCCCCGACGGACCGCCGACTTAGCTAAGAACCTGAGGCTGGGCGAAGAACCTGTGCGTTCTTAATGCCCGTCCGGAACTGTACTCGGAGCCAGTGATACGAGAATACGCACATGTTACGAGAATACGTACCGCCCCCACGCAGAGAGTACTTGTACTACTCGACGATAATACAAGAATACGCAGCTTGGAAGTCGCAGACGCCTATAAGAAAAACAGCAAGCTAAATTTCAGCGGCTAAAAAGCAAAGGACGGGCGCTCTTGATCGGCAAAGCAAAGTTGGAGTAACGGCGACCGCGTCGCCACAATGCCAGTCGCCTGTCGAGCAGCCTTGGCGGCGCGCATGCGCCGCAGGGTTGACCGACAGCCGCGCGCCTCGAGCCTCTCGCTCCACTCGCGGCACGACGCACCCCGCGCGCCGGTCAGCGCAACAGGAGTATTGCGACATGCTGCACAACGCCAAGGACAGCACTGAGAAGCTGGCGCCAGTCGCCCACCAGCGTGTCTCAGCACCGGGTGAGGGAGCATGCTGCGCACGTTGATGCAGCACGAGGTCACCACCAATCAGGCCCTCACGCCACCGCACGGCCGCCCTCGAGCACCAGCAGCCGCGCTGCGCAATGCTCAAGCTCAGGAGGCCACCCTGCTTCTCGCAGCTTTCTGCAGCGCAGCGAGCGAGCAGCGCCGCACCCGGCGGACCCATGGCGTGCTCAGCCAGCCGCGAGGCGGAGGCAGGCCGAGTGAGCGCGAGCCGCGCGGGAGGCCATGCCCCGCGCACCGGCGAGAGAGTGGCACGAAAGAGTGCAAGTCGCGCATGCATTTGCGTAACGCTCTTAAGAAGTGGTGTACCTGTGTTAGTGCCAGTGCGAGCCAGTCCCGTGCCCAGTCCTGTGCCCAGTGTCGTGCGAGGGAGAGGGGTTGTAAAATTCTTTTCGGTCCGATCTCTCGCATGATGATCAGCCTGATGGGCCTCGGCGTCTCTGCCTTCCTCAATGCGCCACGCCTGCTCTCGCGGGCGCCCAGCCCTCGCAGCCGCGCCGCCATGGTGACCCCGGATGCCGAGGCGGCTGCAAAGGAGGCCTGGCTTTCGCGCGTCGGCGCTCCGGAAGCGGAGGAGGAGACCAAGCGTGCAGACGCTGTGCGCAAGTCCGAGGAGGTTACCAAGGCGCGGTGGCTCTCGCAGGTGAACGCTCCGGCGTGGGGCGAGACCGCCATTGCCATGGCCAAGGTTGCAAGAGAGGCGACCGAGTATGCCGCGCTCACCGAGGCGTGCAAAGCCGACGATGCCGAGGCGTGCAGGATCCTGTCGCTCGAGGAGGGTGCGAAGCGGGAATGGCTCGAGGGTCTCGACGCGCCCGCGTGGGGCGCTGCCGCGGCGGCGGTCGCCGCAGTGACGGAGGAGAAGGACGCCTTCGGCATGCTCGACGCAAAGAGGTGGGCCGAGGCGGCGGCCGCGATGACTCAGGTGGCAGAGCAGGCGGCGGAGCTGGCTGCGCTGCTGGAGCAGTGCGATGCTGGCGACGCCGCGGCCTGCGACACGCTGTCTCGCGAAGAGGAGGCGAGGCGGTCTTGGTTCGAGAAGCAGGAGCCGCCGCCCCCCTCGGAGGCAAAGGTCGCTTCCACCACTGCTGGCCGACTGGCGCAAGCGGCGGGGCGGGCGGAGGCCATGGCGGTGCCGCAGGCCTCTCCTCCCCCGGCAGCGACGGTCGCGTCGGCGCCAGTGGTGCCATGCACGTACTGCGGGGGCACTGGCCGTATCCCGTGCGGGCGCTGCTTCGGCCACAAGCTGCTCGAGTTCCGGGACGAGGCGGCGGGCCTGCGCGTCGAGGAGTGCGCGACGTGCCAGAGCACGGGCAGCGTCGTCTGCATCAACTGCCAGGGCTCCGGCACGCAGGTGCCGGAGGAGTTTTACGGGGAGGCCCTCGACCAAATCCCCGCGATGCCCTTCTCGGCCCCAGCCCCCACGATGGCCCCCGCGCCGGCGCCGATCTTCCCGGCGATGCAAGGGCTCCCGTTGCGCGGGGTCCCCGCTGCAGCCGGCGTGAGCCTGATCGTGGCGGGCGCCCTCACTGCAGCCCTCCTACCTTCGGGGTGCGCCTCTCCAGCCGCTCCTCTGCGCCGTCTCACCCTCTCCTCCTTAGACGCGCTTGCCTTGGTGGTAGGCTCTCGACGCCACTCTCGGACATCCCGGCGCAGCTCTCCGTGCGCAGCGGGTCCGTGGCGGACCGAGTGGAGCCAAAGGCGGTGGTGGAGGCAGTGGCGGGGACGGCGGCAAAGGCGGCCGGTGAGGCCAAGGCGGTGGCGGAGGCAGCGGCGCCGGTGGCGGCGAATGCGGCGGCGAGGGCGAAGGCGGCAGCGGCGGCGATGGCGGCGATGGCGACAGGCAACGTGGCCAGGACGCCGAGGCAGACTGACGTTGTGGGAGCGACGGGGCCCAAGGCGACGGCGGCAGCGACAGGGGCGTCGACCGACAATCTGCAGCGGATGCTCGTGACCGTGCCGGCCGGCGTTCGGGCGGGGCAGGCCCTGCCCGTGCAGACGCCCGCAGGGCTGATGCAGGTGACGGTGCCAAAGGGCGTCGCCGCGGGGATGCAGTTTGAGATGCTGGTGCCGGTCGAGCCGAAGGATGAGGCTGCCGGGCGAGAGACCGAGGCGCAACGCCGCGCTCGTGACGCCGCCCAGGCGCGGGAGCGCGCGGAGGCCGCGGCGGCAACGCGCGAGGCGGAGGCGGCGGCGGCGGCGCAGAAGGCGGAGGCGGCGGCGGCGGCGCAGAAGGTGGAGGCGGCGGCGGCGGCGCAGAAGGCGGAGGCGGCGGCGGCGGCGCAAAAGGCGGAGGCGGTGGCGGCGGCGCAGAAGGCGGAGGCGGTGGCGGCGGCGCAGAAGGCGGAGGCGGCGGCGGCCGCGCAGAAGGCGGAGGCGGCGGCGGCTCAAAAGGCGGCGGCTGCTGAGGCGGCGCACGCTCAAGAGGCAGAGGCCGCAGGAGGCGGAGGCGGAGTGCGGGAGGCGGAGGCCGTGGCGGCGGCGCAGCGTGCGGACGCCGCCAAGGCGGCAGAAACGACAGCGTCGGCGGCCGAGCCAGACGCGGCGATCGCGGAGGCTCGGGCAAAGATTGCCGCGCAGCAAGCAGAGTACGACGCCATCTTCAACCGGAATTCCATCGCGGCGGCGGCGGAGGCCGCGGCGGAGAAGGAGGCCGAGGAGGCCAAGCTCGCCGAAGCCAAGTTGGCCGAGGCGCAGGCGAAGAAGATGGCGGAGGCCAAGCTGGCGGAGGAGGAGGCAAGGGCGGCAGCAGAGGCGGCGGCGGAGGTAGCCCTCAGGATGTCCATAGGTCGCGGTTCGGCTGAAGTTCAGATGCGCCATCATTCCCCTCTCACTTCCGTTAGGAGGCGAGGGCAGCTGCCGAGGCGGCGAAGGCGGAGTCGGAAGCGTCGTCCGCGGAGGCAGCGCAGCAGCTGGCGGCGGAGGCGGCGGCCGCGGCGCAGAAGGAGGCGGCGCAGGCGGCGGCGGCGAAGAAGATGGCGACAGTAGACACGAAACGGGCGGAGTCGACGGCGGCGGAAGCGAGGGCGGCGGAGGAAGCGGCCGCGGCCCAGCAAGCAGCGGAGGAGGCGGAAACCAGGGCTGCCTGACCCATACCCCTGGCCTTGGCCCCAACCTTATTCCTAACCATGCCCTCGCCCTGCCATAGGCGGCGGAGGCCAGGGCCGCAGAGGAAAAGGCCCAGGCCAGAGCGGAGGCAGCCAAGGCAGCGGAGGAGAAGGCGGCGGCAGCTTCTGCGGCATGGGAGCAGGATGCGGCGCGAGACTCCACCCCCGCGAACGCCGCCGCCGGTGACGTTGCGGCTCCGCAGTAGTGAGGGGCGTCTCGTTCGATAAACCCTTTCGATCGACACACATGGCTTTGGCGCTGGGGTGGCCAGCCTTGGCGGCTGTGTCTAGAAGTCGTCGAGGGGGATGTACGCCCCCCAAGCATGCATATTTTTTCGTTTGACAGTATTGCTTGTTGCACCGTGCGCACGCACAGTCACAACAGAGGAGAGAGCGAGCGGGCCCGGCGGCGGCGCGTGGGGGCGTGCGCAAGCACGAAGCAGGCGCAGCACGCATGGTCGCATGCACGCCGCCGCCGCCGGCCCGCGCGCTGTTTTTTGTATACTACCTCGCGCTCTAACTTTCGGAGCCAGCAACGGCACCTGGCACGGGATAGCACTGCCGCACCCTGAACTCTAAAGTACATGATGCTGCGAGTCGGCGTTGGCCGTTGCCTACTTCCTCGTCGCCGGCTCTGACTCTCTCCGGCGGACGAGCCTCGGCGCTCAGACTTCGGCCGAGCGAGTCGTTTTGGCGCGGACGCCTTCCCCGTCGCTGCGCTCCATCTCACGCACATAATGGTATTTTGTCAGCTGGCCCGTGCAGAAGGCCGAGAAGCCTGCGGTGAACTCTTTGCGCGTAATCTCGCCTGTGCCGTCTGCGTCGAGCACCTTGAAGAGATTCTCGGTCGTCTTCTTGTCGATGCCCTGGGCCTCGAGGAAGACCTTGAGCTCCGCCATCGACAGCGTGCCGTCGCTGTTCTCGTCCAGCCGGTCGAAGACCTTCCCAATGTTGACCTTCGACGACAACAGCTCCTCCTTCAGCAGCGTCGCGCGGGCGCGGTTGATAATCGACTCGTACAAGCCAGGCTCTGCGTTGATGTCGCGCCCGTAGGACGGGATCATCTGTGCGGCAATGGCGGGTCTCTCAGGTGGACACGCCTTCATTGAGCAGAGCGGGCGGAAGCGCAACCTGTGCAAGCGCGGCATGGTACGCCATCGTGTTGTTCTTGGCGCTCTCAAAGTGCTCGATCACCTCGATCGCGACGTGCGGGCTGATGCTCGCGCCTACAGTAGCAGCCGGCCGGGTCCTGCGAAGGAAGGATGCAGCAGTCTGCCCGCACACAGCAGAGCCAGCGCGCCCGGGGAGGCTCCCATCAGTCCGACGATGGTGTTGTCCGCGGATGCCATCACCTTCGTGCCAAAGACGAGCTTGCCGCCCACATCCTTGTCGGGCTGGATGACCTGGACGCGCTGGCCGGCCGTCACCATCGTCCAGTCCTCGGGCCGCGCGTCGGGCACGAACTTGCGCAGCTGCGCCAGCTGGTGCTCCTTGGACGCCATCACCTCGCCAAAGAGGTACTGCACCAGGTCGAGGTTCGCGAGAGCCATGGAGATCGTCGGGTAGATGTTCCGCAGGTTGAAGGTCGAGAGCCACTCCATCGCACTGGACAGAAAGCCCGCTTGGTGCATCACCACCGGGCTGAAGCCGGCAAATGGGCCGAAGAAGACGCAGTCGCGCCCGTAGATGGTGCGCCAGTCGAGGTGAGGCACGCTCATCGGCGGCGCGCCAAGCTCTGCGCGGCCGTACACCTTGTTGGTCCCCTGCTTCGCCACGCCCGACGGGGTCTGGCATACAAGGAACTTGCCCGAGACGGGCATCCCCGCATAGCCCTGCACCTCGGGGATCCCGGACATCTGGAGGACCTTGAGTGCGCCGCCACCGGCGCCCGCAAACACGAACTTGGTCGTGAGGTAGTTGATGTCGCGCGAGAGGTCGTCCTTTTGCACCCTGACGACCCAACGTTTGTCTGCCATCTGCTTGAGCTCGGTCGCCTTGGAGAGCACCTGCACCGTGCCACCGAGCTCCGAGAAGGACTGCACCAGCTGCCGCGTCAAGAGCCCGTAGTTGCACTCCGTCCCGTCGGGGTGCCGCGACATGGCGATCTTCTCGCCTGCGTGCGTGGTGAGGGTGGGCGCGCGAGGGCTTGCGTGCGGGGCGCGGGACGGCCTCACCGTTGCGAGGGCGGCCGGAGCAGATGTGTGGCACCCACTCCTTGATGGTGTCGTAGTCCTCGCTGTACTCCATGGCAGCGAACGACGGCAGCTGGGGCGGGGGGAGTGGGTGAGGGGCAGGCGGAGTGGTGAGGGGCAGGCGCCGCTTAGGCCACTGCGCAGGGGTCGGCGCGCCTTCTTAAGCGCCTCCACCCGCTTCTTCAGCCAGTGGATGTTGTCATCGCCGTGGACGAATGTGCAGTGGTTCGCGGGCTGGATGAAGGCCGTGTCGGGCAGGATGCCCTTCTCCGCGAGCCAACACCACCACTGGACGCCGACGAGGAACTTTTGGTTGATTGCGACAGCCGACGAGACGTCAACCTCGCCGTTGGCCATCATCGGAGTGTAGTTTGGCTCACAGAGCGCCGCGTGGCCGGTGCCCGCGTTTCGCCACTCATTCGACGACTCTCCGCCTGCGCCATGGGAGGGAGGGTGTGTGAGACACAAAACGGACGCGTCGCCAAAACCCCTCATGCGCACCGACGCGATCCAGCTGTTCGATGAGCCGAATGTTCCACGTGGGATGGAGCAGCTTGAGCATGACGGCAACCGACGCGCCCATTACGCCGCCGCCAATGATGAGCGCATCGACCTCATCCGGAGGAGGAGAGCCGACGACCACGCCCATCTGGCGCCGCGCCCCGCCCAGAGCTGGCGTCAGCGCAGCTCCTCGCCGACTGGCGAGCGCGAAGCTGCGTGAGAGGAGACCGCCCCCACCAAGAGATCTGAGCACCATCTCCGCCCGCGCCGCAGCTGGCTCGACTGGCTCGACGAGCAGCCGGCCGGGGAGGGGCCGTCGGGGGGTACGTCCCTCTCAAAACGGCGAACGTGAACTAAAAAAAAGGGGCCGGTGGGCTACATATTTTGTGTACCTCCTGATGATGTACCCCTTTACCCCTCCCCCACCCGCCGAAATCCCAGCTTTGCGTTGCGCCGCCGGCATCTTGGCTCGTCCATGCGCAGCGGTCCCGCACGCCTATTGAGCTCCCTCTCGCAGCGCGCCGTGCTGCAAAGGAGTTTGCAGCAGCACAAGTGGGCCGCCACGGCCGCTGTCTTGCCGATCGACGACGATGAAAACCGGCTGCGGGCGGTGAGTCTTCGTTCGTTTCACCCACCCTCTTACTATCGTGCCTGAACTCCGACTGTCCGCCGCCTCTTGCGGCCTCAGGTCATCCGGCCGAGGGATGGGGCGCTCCGCTCGATCAAGGACGTTGGCAACGCCTTGGGGCAGAGTGTCTCGGAGTCAGAGACGCTGCTCGACCTGACGCAGACGCTGCTGCAGAGGGGCGAATTGTCGCGAGCAGACTTTGTGCGGCGGTACGCGCCAGAGGCTCAGCCGGTCGCTGGCGCCGGCATGCTCTGCGCGACGTCGAGCGGGAGCGCCACCGAGGGTGTGCGCTGCTCGGCGAGATGCGCATTGAGTGCGGAACCGCGAGACGCCAGCCGTCTCGTTCGTTGTAGGCCGCATCTTCCGCTGCTCGGCGAGATGCGCATTGAGTGCGGAACCGCGAGACGCCAGCCGTCTCGTTCGTTGTAGGCCGCATCTTCAACGAGCTACTGATGGCCGCCTTCCGCGAATACGACAGCGATGCGGACGGCTTCCTGACGCCGCCTGAGGTTTTGACCTTTCTCCAGGGGCACGGGCTGCACTACGTCGCCGACCGCGCTTTCGTGCCGGTGGACGACAACGTGCAGTTTGGTGACTTCAAGTCGCTGCTACTGGACACATGCATCCTCTCGCTGTATGCGTCCGACGGCAAGATCCAGCTGAGCAAGGAGGTGGCGGACAATCGCATGATAGGGGCGGAAGCACTGGCACTGACCCGATCTCACTGCATCGCAGGTGCCCCTCATGGACAAGGTGTGCGAAGAATTCTTCAGGGGCGCCGACCTCGACGGCAATTTCGTCATATCACCCCAGGATCGGCTAGTCCCGTGCATGTGAGCGAGATTGCTGGGGTTGATGTTGATGGCCGTCGCACCGCCGCGCAGGAGCTCGAAGTGCTGTTTGGCCGCATACACATGGCGTCGCACGCGGGCACCTACTATGCCGGTGAGTGCCCCCGGTCTGTCGCCCGTCTCCTTTGCTCCCTACTCGACCTTCCTCGTCCCGCCCCCAGTCTACGCAAAGGAGGGGTACGGCGGAGGGATCAGCATGGACGGCTTCAAGCACATGCTGCTGGGGGAGGCGCCGGAGGCGTCGTACCACGACGAGGTGCTCACCGCGGCAGAGTACCAGCACGAGTCCTTCAACTCCTACCGCCATTGACGACGAGAGAGTCGAGGCGACATTTGTCTGCACGGTGGAGCTCGCGAACGTGTACACCGGTGTGGGGGTAGCGGTGACACTGGAAGTCTTGATGCGACCTGCTGTGCCTGTGATATTAGTAGCTATTTGAGACTTGAGATTACTGATTTAGAGCCCCGAGCCCCGCCGAGCCGCCGGGCCGAGCGCGAGCCCGAGGACCCTACGAGAGTCCCGTAGTGCTACGAGCTACGACGCAGAGTGTGTAGAGAGTTTTGTAGAGCGAGGGAGAGATAGTCATAGTGGGTGCTCATAGTCGGAGGCCACATTTTCGTCTTCAGCAGTACAAACACAGAGAGAAACACTTGATCACACCACACACGGAACACGCCGGTGCGCAAAAGCAGACGTCACTGACCCAAAGCGCGCGACACGAGCGATTGCGCCGCAGAGCGATTGTACAGGCGCAACGCGCGTTCAGCTCTCAAGCCTCTTGCTCGGCCGAGGCGACCACGGACCCCTCGTCCACGATGGGAGGAGCGCATCGCTCCTCCGTCTCCGCCGGCCGCAGCCTCGAGAGCCTCCGCTTCAGGCTCGCGGCGGTACCGCCCCCCTCGGGCGCCTCGGCCGCCTCGATGGCGGCCTGCAGCCTCTGGCCGCCCAGCTCAAAGTCCACGCGGGGGGGTGGCGCCCGTGCGCCCTCCCCGGCGACGGGCGCCCCGCCGACCGCGGCAGCGGCGGGCTGACCCGCGGGCGGGACGACGTGCCCAGGCGCGTGGGAGTGGTGGTGATGGTCCTCGGCGAGCCCGGCGGCGATGGCGATGGCGTGCTCCACGTGCTCCGCCTTGGCCGCCTTGGCGGCGGGCATCTGGCTCGGCCGCCGCGGAACGACGTGGGCTCCGCCGGGCGCAGTGCCGAGCATCGCCTCGGCCGCCTCCTGCGCCTCCGTGAGCGAGGGGCGCAGCGTGGGCTTCGCGCCGAGGTAGTCCTGCACGTGCACGCCTGCCGCAGTCTCCCGCGCGAGAGTGAGGCGAGGGCGGCGGCGGCGGCGGCGGCGAGGAGGAGGGGCGAGAGGTAGGGGGGGGGGAGGGGGAGAGGGGGAGAGAGGGGGAGAGAGGGGGGGAGGGGGAGAGGGAGGGAGGGAGAGAGAGAAAGAGAGAGAGAGAGAGAGAGAGAGAGAGAGAGAGAGAGAGAGAGACAGAGAGAGAGAGAGAGAGAGAGAGAGAAGG
>NW_005200659.1:207563-217428 GCF_000372725.1 Emiliania huxleyi CCMP1516 | reverse complement strand
CAGCCGCCGCATCAGGCTCGAGACGAGCACGTGGTTGAGCCGCCTAGAGAGGCGAGGCAAGAGCCGGTTCCGGGAGGGCTCGGCCGAGAGAGGGTGCACTCTCGACCACTCTCGGGGTCATCTCCTTGCGAAGAGGGCGCTGGTGTGCGATCTCGTGCAATCTCGACCACTCTCGGGTCATCTCGGGCTCCCAGCCGCCTCTCGAGGTCGGCGTCCGAGGCCACCAAGTCGCGCAGCGCCGCCAGCTCCCACCTCACCACGCGCATCGGAGAGCGGCCGCGGATCGTGCCGTACGCGGGCGTGCCGGGCTCGCCTGCGAGCGCGAGGCTTGGACTCGGCTTTCTTTTTTTCGACTCGAAGGGGTCCGGGGTCGGCACGGGCGGGGGCGAGAGCTCGCCCCGCTGGTACGCGAGCGTGTTGCAAAAGCCGCCCCGCCCGATCACGGCGACCGCCTCGCCGTTGAGCCTAAACAAGCACACACAGACGGGCCGCGTTCTACAAGGAGGCGGGTGGAACGGAGCAGGTCCTCGTGCCCCCGCTGAGCCTCATCTGCGCTGAGCCGTCGAGCACAAAGTAGAGGTGCGGGCAGGCGGCGCGCTCGGTGGTCAGGACGGCCCCCTCCGGCAGCGTCTCCACCTGAGCGGACGTGTCCCGGACGCGTCAGGGACGGAAGGGCGCGGCCTCGCGGGAAGGGCCGTCGCCAGGGGCTGCCGTCGCGAGCGCCATGAGCCGCTTGAACTGGCCGCGCGAGAGCTGCGTGAAGGAGCCCTCGTAGATGGACTCCTCCTCCTCCCCGAACGCACCCGGGTACCGGTCGCGCACCAGCTTGAGCGCCATCACGCCGTTGACGACGACGAAGAAGACCGACCAGCGGAACGGGATGCGGAGAGGCCGCTCGTGAAGCGCGTGGAATGCAACCAGCCCCGAGTAGCCGCCGATGAGCATCAGACGCAGCGCGAGCACGTCGGTCATCAGGAAGCCGCTCGCGAGCGTGATGTAGGCGCTGTGCCCGATCACCGGCAGCAGGGCACGGGCGCGGTGCACCAGCCACAGCGGGAGCAGCGACGAGGGCGGCTCCGGCTCCGACGGAGGGCTCCACGTCAGCGAGGCCGGGTCAGCGATCGACGACTCGGCGGGTGCGATGCTGCTGCGGGCACGGCGGGCGGCGTCCGGACGCGGCGCGTCACTATCGCGAGGCGGGAAGCGCGGGAGCCGGGAAGCGCGGGACGCCCGGGACGCGATGCTGCTGCGGGCGCGGCACGCCGGCTGCGCGGCCAGGCGAGCACGCGCAGCAGCCCGCGGCAGTTTCGACAGCATTAGGTGAGGAGAGGCTTGCGTTGAAGCCAGTGTGCTGGTGGTGCTGGCCTCGACCGACCCTCGACCGGAAGGCCGCGTCTTGTCGAAGCACCCCTGTAATGACCTGAAAAGAAATCTGATTTGGTCGCCGCTTTCCCATTTCCTTCCTTGAGCACTTGAGCACTGGATAGGGTCGATTCCGCATGGTACGGGACCCCTCGATCGTCTCGCCCTCCCTCGCTGGTGTGTTCATTGGAGGGGGGGCGGGGGGGTAATAACAAACGCGGTACAGGATCCATTGCTGCCGCATTCGCCCGGGGAGACCGCGGCCGGGTCGTCGACGCCCTCGGAAGCGGTGGAGCCGGGAGAAGCTGGCGAAGACGAAGGGCGGCACAGCGCTCAGCGGAGAAAGCGACATCAACAACGAGGGAAACGACCATACCGGTCGTCGCATAACGCTCGGGAGACGAGCAAGAGAGCGAATCAATCAAGGAGCAGGGTCGGAACCCTGGGAAGACGAGGGGTGAGCCCTCAGGCGGGGGGGTCTACTCAAATGTCTGCGCAAGTGAGTGCAGAGTGGTGGGTGTGGGGCGTGCAATGTGAGACATGGTACGGGACCCCTCGATCGTCTCGCCCTCCCTCGCTGGTGTGTTCACCTTGGGGGGGGGCTCTGGGGGGAGGCGGGGGCCCCCGGAGGCACCGTGCGCCGTGCAGCAGTGCGGAAACGGGGCTCCGGCTCTACTAGTCTCTACTAGCACCGACTTTCCGAATGGTCACGGTTGGTTAGAGGGCAGATTTGGAGAGATCTCGAGGAGTACACACAGATAGACCCTCCAACCATCAGAAAACTCCGACCTGATCGGTCGTACTGACCGCCGACAGATCACTCCAGACAGCAGACAGGCCGACGTCTGCACGCGGCCGGCCGGGCGAGAGGCTTGACACGATCCGACCCTGCGACCCTGATGCTGCTGCTCGAGCTATCAGACATGCATTGCTGACTGCTGCCACAATGTGCGACCTGTGCTGGCCCACTTGGCGGCCTTCCCGGTCAGTGGTGAGGCGCAGTTCAGAGCTGTCGATGGCGCGATGCCGCACTGGTCCCACATTGGTGACACGAGACCACCAAGTTTGCCGGTCCAAGAGAGAGGGACCGGCGCTGTCCTGAGAAGGTGCATGGTCCCTCTTGACTGCCCATGCGCGCGAGGCTGTGTAGGCATAGCCTCGAGAGTGCCAGCAGCCAATCCGAGGCAGTTTGTGACGCGCATTGCGTCAGAAGCGTGCGCGCGCTGGAAGGACACCTTCCTACTGGCCGTACGATCAGGTCGTCACTGAATGCCGAAGACTAAGGCCGCGAGCATGCAGGCGGTCAGTTGAGCAGCATGGCACGGTCAGCAGCGCCGAAAGGATGTCGCAAGGCGTGATAGCATGGCCGCAAGTACGATCAAGTACGCCGAATTCCCATTGAACAAGTAAAAAATCGGCAAGAAAAAAATGCCAAAAAAATCGGCGCCTGCGGCGGGCTGGGGGACCCCATCTCCCCCCCGCATGGGTACCCCCTAGGGCCCTCGCCTCCCCCCAGATGGGGGGGGTCATAACAAACACAGGGCAAGGGCCGTGTAGCTGTAGGCAGGGAAAGGGCCGTACGGGGTGTGGAGGGTGAGTTGAACAAGGGGTTGTGCGCCGGGCATCCACACCCTTTATAAAGTAAACACGGTCTGCCGTACAGCGTAATGTAAACACGCTAGACCTACAGCAGGTCGGGCTTTGCGAGCGTCACTGTGAACGGCGGCAAGGACCAAGGTTTCAGTGTACCCGATGGCGAACGTTCGATGGCGAGCGGGCAGCGGCGTTATCTCGGCCGGTTCTCCACGGCGCTCGAGGCGGCGCTGCACGTGGCCCGCAACCTGGGCCCCGCCTGGAGATCGCTCTGTTCGCTGTTCTCCTGATGTCCTGAAAATCTGAAATCGCTACCGCCTACTGTGTAGAGTGTACGGCGTGCGCATTGCAATTGTACAGGTCCAATGTGCGTGTGTGTACGAACCACTCCACACGCACCGCGCCGAGCCGATGCTTTACATGTTACATGCCCATCATCTGCGAAATCGCCCGAAACCGGTCGGGCGTCATCCCGCTTTGCATCGCCAACGCGGCCGCCTCGGGAGTCATCCCAGGGATGCTCGCCCAGCCCTCTCCCGCCGCGCGCGCTGCTCCTCGTCCAGCCTCGGAGGCGGCTGTCGCTGCGCGCGCTCCGCGCTGCGAGCCCTCGCCGCGCTGCGAGCTCTCGAGGCCGAGCGCGAGGGCGTCGATCGCCTCCTCGTGCGAGTCGGAGGAGGCGAGTTGCTCCTGGAAGGCTGGCATGCCGAGCAGCTGGTCGTGCATCTGCCTCCAGCTGAGCCCTGGGTTGGGCGGGAACGTCTTGAGGATCATCTGGTGCGTCTCCTCCGGCGGCGGCCGGCCAGTTGGCGCGTAGGCGAGCGCGGTGAGCGCACCGTTACGCCGGTTGCGCTCGTGCACGACCTCCGTATGTTCGCCGTCCGTGTAGTCGACGCCGATGGCCTCGTCGAGGAACGCGGCGAGCGCTCCCAACGGCACGGGGCGCACGCGGTGGCGGTCGCCGCACATGTCGATGCACACGACGCAGTCGAAGAGGTCGACGCGCTGCAGCGCCGCCGACTGCACGACCTCTGTCGCGCGCCGCCAGAAGAGCGCGTTCGCCGCGCGCGAGAAGGCGTCCGCGTCGAAGCTGTCGTTGCGGTCGCGCCGCCGCGCCGCGCTGCCCGTCGTGGCGTGCCCACTCTCGAGTGCCTTGGCCTTGAGCTTGCACTCCTTTTTGTGCGTGGGCCAATCCGCGTGCTGGCAGCCCGGCGAGCAATAGCGCGCGAACTTGCACTTGCCGCACCGCTTGAGCTGCTCTTGGGGCTTTTCGACGTGGCACCACGAGCAGTAGAACTTGTCCACGCCCATGAGCACCTGCGTGCCCGGCCGGTTGCCAGCAGCCGTTGCCTCGCTGACGGTGCGGCACATCCCCACAACAGCCGCCGCGATTTCGATCAGGTGGCTGCTCGCACCCTTTGCACGTAACGCGCCCACTGCCGCGTGCATGCTCTCGGCTCGCTGCCGCAGGGCGGCGCCCGTGCGCTTCTGCAAGGCCGCCTGCTGCGCCAGGCGCAGTATACACACAACATCTTCTTGGAGCTCCGCCGCGAGCGGGTGAGCCGCGCATAGCCGCAGCGCCGCCTCGACGCCGCCCGCGCCAATGACCGCCTCCCCCTCGGCGTCGGTCGGCGTGCCGGCGGCGCCGCCGAGGCTGGCGGCCAGCAGGCCGCACAAGTGCTTGGCCACGACCGCGTCGCGCGCGGCCGAGCGCCCCTCGGCCGCAGACACGAGCTGCCGCACGGCCGCGCCCTCGCGCAGCGCGCCAGTGGCCTCGCCGCCCTCCTTGATCAGCCCCGCGTGCGAGTACTCCAGTGAGTCGAGCACGCCGTGCTCGCGGGCGGCCGCGGCGCAGCCGACGAGGCGCGGCAGCTCGGCGGCAAAGGAGCTCGCCTGACGAGGCCCGCACGGCACGGCCGCCACCAGCGCGAGCGTGGCGCGCCCGCTTGCGTCGGGCGAGCTAGCCGAGCCGCTCAGGCCAACATCGCACCACTCCATGATCACCGTCGCCCCGCACTCGCGGGGACTCGAGACACCTCTCATGCCCAGCGCGAGTCCGGCTTGCTGCAACCGCTCGTCCTCGAGGGCGCAGGCGGCGAGGCGCAAGCAGGCGTCTCCGCAGCCGGTCCCCGACCAGAGCGCGTCCTTGGCGGCCGCTTGCCCGTGCAGGATGACGTTGCGGATCAGGCCGAGCGCCATGACCGCAACGCCGTCCCAGATCCTCGGCTCGCCCCACACGGTCCGCACGTCGAGCGCCATGAGCTGCAGCAGCGGCCGCAGCTGCAGCGCCACGGCGGCCGCGTCCCATCTGCCCTTGCGGACGTTGGAGGTGGCGTTGAGAAGAACGTTGATCGCGCAGATGGGCATCGGTGCGCCGCCGCCTTGGCTCAGCAGTCTCAAGTCGGCGTTTCGAGGAGGGCGGGTCGCGACTGCCGGGTCTGCCACATGGGACAGGCAAGCCTCGACCAGCCCGCCAGCGAGCAGCTCGTCCTTGCTGAAGGAGTGCATTTCAAGATCGGTGCTGATCGCGGCCTTGATGGTGCGCACGTCCCCCGCGCGGATGTCCCCGAGGAACTTTTCCATCGCACCGCCGGATGCAGCAGAGGCTGCAGACACCTGCTCAAGCGCGAGCGCCGCAAGGTGGCGCAGATCCTCCTTCTCCGTGACGCCGACGTGCGACATCCCCGCCGCGCTGATGGCAGCCTTCATCTCCTTGACGCTCATGTGCGCAGCCATGCCTGATGCGCAACTACGGCGAGGGCGCCGCCGGTCGCGCGCTTGGCAGGACCCAGGTGCACGAGAGCCGGGGAGTGTTCGAGCCAGCGGAGCGACGGAAGAATTACCGACGCGTATCTCTCTTATAAGGTTGCAGCGAGAATCGGAGAGAGACTGCGAAGAGAGATAGGAAGAGGCAGACTCCCTAGGGTGGGCGACGGCTAGCGCACCACACACCTCTCCTTAAAATCCCTGTGTGGTGGCGGCGTGCGTGCCGTCCTCCCATCCCTCCCTTGGGTTGTCTGTTTTCTTTCTTTCTTTCTTTGCAGACGGAAGAATGACCGAAATATCCTCAGCCGTCTTCGCCGCCTCTGTTGCCTCGAGGTGACGCTCGGCGGTGCGGTAGCGAAAGAGGGCAACTCCGGTGAGCGGGCATTTGAACGCGACCTTCGGGGGCAAAGACATGGGCTCCATGGCTCTCGGCGCTGCTTGCAGCGCTCTGGGTGGTAGTGGCGGCGCTCCAAGAGTGGTGCTCTTGGGAAGAGGTTCCTCCTTTCCGCTCCCCCCCCGCAAGGCGCGAGACACACCCTTCTGATGCCCTAGGCCACACCTGGGCCCTACCTGGGGTCCTAGGGGCCGGGCAGGGTTTGCCCCCCGAAACTGGCACGTAGACGACCTTAAGTAAGGATGGCTGGCATGCTAGATCTCAGCCATCGGGTAGGAGCGTATGGCTGAGATCTCGGCACTCGAGGGATCTCAGCCATCCTAAGCATAGCAAGGGATGGCTGTGCGAAAGAGCTCAGAGGGAGCGCAGCCATCCCACGTTCGTTGCCGACGACTACGGGTTCCGGCTCCTTGCCGCCTGGGAATACACGATCGCTGTGGTTCGCTTGCTGTGACGTAAGATAGTACTCGGAGCGGGCCGCCCGCGAGACACGGCGACACGAGATCCCGAGTCGCTGGCGACGGCCCGACAATGCCGTCACAACGACTCGCAACACAAAAACAACATCGTCGCGTCAATCGAGGAAGAGCAAGGGCGAGAGGGGGGCAGGGGACGGGTCGCTGGCATACTATGGAGCACCGAGGAAGTCTTCAATGCGTACCACTGCCCACGATTCAGCAGGTGGGCTTGACGGCCCTGAGGAGTCCACTAGCCGCGTTGCAAATGCAATCGTCACGCGTGGCATACTGCGCTGCACCATAGTTGTAGTCAATCGTATGGAAGTCGAAGGCGTCAAAAAAGGCGTGTCCCTGCGCTTGAAGGCTCAAAGTGTAGTCGATGCGCGAAGCAGGTGGGTGCGGTGCAGACGGCGGTCGCCCGTCTGCGCGGACTGTCCCCGGCGATGGAGCGGCGCCGGGCGGCCTCGGCCGAGCCAGTCACCAAGGAGTACGCGTAAGGGCGCGTGGAAAACAAGAGGGGGCGGTGTCCGGGCCCGGGCTACGCCCACAGGCGAGCGAGGCTTCATGCGTGGGCATCGCGCCAGTACCGTTGCATCCGATGGCGAGAGAGGGGATCAGCATTGCGCGGCGCGCGGGTCAGCGCATTCCGACTACGTTCAGTCGGTTGTGCGGGCGGCATGGGCGGGTGGGTGGGCGTGCGGGAGCCTCTTTGTCTTTCTTTCGCGAGGCAGAGAGGGAGCGGGCGGAAGTAGTCTGTCTCCATATTGGCATTGCACGTCTCTAGGCTGTGGGGGGTACCGCGAGGGCCTGATGTTCGAGGCCTGATGTACGGCTTTTTAGTGATGTTCACTTGTTTACACACTCCCATGACGAGAACGACCAACGCACCGTCCGCCTGGCCGAAAAACGTGGGTTCGAATTCGTAGGAGGCACCTAGAGCAAAATTGAGCCCGCTCAGGTGTGAACAAAAAATATAAGGGTCGACCAGGTTTCGAACTGGGGGCCTCCCGCTCGCGGGGCGGCACTCGGCGAAGAAATAGAAAAAGGGCGACCTATGTAGCAACTAGCATACCGGGGGAATTAGACACATCAGATACGCACATACCGACGCCCGAAGTGCCAAGAAGGACGTCATTAGTACGAAACCTCAGAAGGCCATGGGCGCCGAGAGAACATTCCCCCGAGAGGACAAAAGAAAAGGCTTCGCACCCCCTCCTTGCGCAGTGTCCAGTGACCCTCGCTAAGTGTCGCCGACTAGTTGCAAATACGGGTGCTGTCATAATGACCACTTTTGATGTTTTTTTTCCGTGTTGCTCCCAGCGCCCTCGCCCGCGCTCCCTGAGGCCATGGCTGGTGCTACTAGTATGGAGGGCTACCTTTTTTTGGTGCTTTTTCCACGTGAGACTTTTTGCAACTAGTCCGCCGTTATCGGGGCACGCTATCCTGTGTACGCAGTACGGGTGGGTTCTGCGACCAGTATCGGACTTCGGAGGGGGGCAAAAAGATAAGAATATCTTTTCACTTGTGTTTACACACTAAAACAAAATTGGAGGCCTGAATGTTCGAAACAAGTTCGATGCCCTTACACGGTCCAAACTTACGGCCTTATCCGACACACCGCGCCCTGTGTCATCCTACGGCTCTAACCCAGACACTGCAGCGCCAGCGGACTCTCGACGTGTCCCGTCACGCAAACGACACCAGCCAGACACGAGACAGCGCCGCCGGAGCCTCACGGACAGTACCACTTGCCGGTCTACTCCTTTTGCGACATCGCGTAGCGGTGCAAGATGCCCGCGATCCGATGTGAGTGCGAGTTCAAAGCGTCGTCAATGCGCCGCTCAAAGAAGGCGGTCGCAGCGCGGCAGTCGAGGTCGAGGCGCAACCTGCGCTCGACTCGCTCGATCTCGGCGTGGCCGGGCATCGCGGGGGCGCCCGCAATCAACTTGAGCAAGCCGATCAGCAGGGGCGCCTGCTTGACGGCAATCAGAGGGGGCTCGGAGGCGCTCGCATCTCGCTCACGGCGCGGCGACACCGCGGCGGCCTCTCGCCTGCTCGCGGAGCGCGAGGTACGCCCGGCAGCAGAGGGCGCGGAACTCAGCGTAGCCCTCCGACTCGAGGCCGCCCATGCCCTCGACCATCTCGATGCTGAAACCTGTCGGACCGGCGCGCGCATGGTCGAAAGCGAGGGGGGGGAGGCGCCCTCCCCACAGCCACACGCGCACGGGCGGCACCAAACGGCGGCGGGAAGCACTTGCGCACGTGCGGTTGGCCATCCCACAAGAAGCCTTGGGGGGGGGGGGGGTCAGGTTTGAGGGCGGACAGCGAGGGAGGGAGAGGGACGCGGGGTGTTGGGATCCTCTCGGGTCATCTCGGTTCATCTCGGTTCATCTCGGGTGGACCTCGGGTGGGATCTCGGGTCATCTCGAAACCCCTCGGGCCATCTCGCATCCTCTCGGGTTCGGCCAGGCGCACCAAAATCGATGTGGAAGAGCCGCCCGTCCGCGCGCAACATCAAGTTGTCAAAGTGGCGGTCGCCGACCGCGAGCACGTGCGTGGCAACGCAATAGCCTACCGAGAGGGGGCGGGGGGGGTCACGGGCGGTGGGGCGCCCCGCGCGCGCGTGCGCCAGCGGAGACGTGTGCGGCAGCTAGCGCGCCCGCGCAGCTGCGGACGTAGCGAGAGAGCGCCGCGGGCTCGATGCCCAACTGCGCGCGCGGGTCGGCCGCGGGGTGCGTCTTCCGCAGGTGGTCGCGGATGGCGAAGCGGTTGTAGGCGCCCCCGAAGCAGCGCGTGATCGACCTGCCGAAGAGGAGGGCGCCTGCGGGACATGTCCATCACACGTGTGACGGGACGTGTCCCGGACATAGCCTCCCGAAAGAGAGCTGGGTAGGCTAGAGCAGGGAGCTGGGTAGGCTAGAGCAGAGAGCTGGGTAGGCTAGAGCAGGGAGCTGGGTAGGCTAGAGAGAAGAGGAGAGCGCCCAGCGTCAGCGAGCCGGGCACGATCTCCACGAGCCCCTGGCCGGGCGCCGTCGGCACCACGCGGTACGGCTCGAGCGGCAGCTGCGGGGAGATATGGGGGGATAGGGGAGATGTGCCACGCGGTACGGCTCGAGCGGCAGCTGTGGGGATATGAGGCGTGGGCGTGTCCACTCCGAGGACCCCATCGACGGAGGGGAGAGCAGCCGCGGCGTCTGTACGGCCGCGAGGTTTGTGCGAGTGCGGGCTGTGCCCTCCCGAGCAGCGCGCGCCTCGAGCCCGGCGTCGTGCCACAGCCGCTCGAAGAGGCGGAAGA
>NW_005200659.1:178804-207463 GCF_000372725.1 Emiliania huxleyi CCMP1516 | reverse complement strand
TATCCGCCCTATCCGCCCTACTTGCGCCGCCCGCGCCGCCCGCGCCGCCCGCGCCGCCCGCGCCGCCCGCGCCGCCCGCGCCGCCCGCACCGGACCCGCTGGTCTCGCCAGCCGCTTCGGGCGGCGCGGCAAAGGTGAGGAAGAGAGGCGCGAGGGCGGACTTTGCAACGCGAGCGAGCGAGACGTCCGCGCCTCCGAGCCTCCGGCCCGGCCTCAGGGGCGTGGTGAGGGGCTGCGGCGGCGAGGCGAGGCTGTAGAGCGCCTCGCCGGCCGCAAAGAGCGAGCGCAGCCGTTGCACCCTCGCCGGCCGGTCCGGGGCCGCCTTCACCTGGCGGGAGCGCACCCGCGAGCGTTGGGGAGAGAGGCCTCAAGGCCTCGCGCCGCGCGTGCAGGGCCGAGCCCACGCCTCTGCCGTCGCCCGCGTGAGGGCGGCGACGCAATCGGACTGCGCTCGGAGCTCGGCCGCCATCGACGGGTCCAGCCGCTCCAGCAGCAGCTTGCGCAGCGAGGCGTACACCGCCGCCTCCTTGGCGGCGCGGAGCCCGTCTTGCGCCTGCGCCACGAGACCGGCGTGGAGGCGGCGTCCACGCACCGGGGGCGCGTTCAGCACTCGGCGGTGACGGTGGGACGGCCGTGGCGGACACGAGGGACTGTACGAGTACGAGTGCTCTCTCGCGCCTCGACGTGGCTCATCCAGTAGAGACTGCACTCGAGCTCGGCGTTGCCGATCGCCGACTCGAGGAGGAGGCTCGCCAGCGGGCCCGGTGCGGGCAGGTGGCTCTCGTGTGCGATCGCCTGCACCAGCGGCAGCAGGAGGCAGAGCAGCATCCCGCTGTCGGCTGCCGTGTGCACGCGCAGCACCCGCACGGCGAGAGCACGGACGGCGAGCGGTGCGGCGTCGCGAGAGGCAACGAGCGCCTGCACCGCGTCGGCGAGAGGCAGCGGAGATATTCGGCCCTCGCTGAGGCGTGCGCACTGAGCTTCCGCGGCGGATGATCCGGAAGAGTCGCCCTTCCAGTCCACCGCGAGCAGCGACAAGAGATGGCCCGAGCCGCGCAGTGCGCTCGCGCTCTCCGAGGCAGCAGTGCGCATGTGTGAGATCGGGCGGCCTTATGTATCGATCACGCGAGGATGGTGAAGGGCCGATACTCGCGGGAACTGCACAGGGTTCCGGCTCCTAGCCAGATAGGGGGTCTGTTGACCATGATCCTGTCCGAGCCTGTCTGTTCTTCACCTTTCTACCTACCTACCATGACTCGCACCAAAACGCCCTACCTACCTACCTATTGCGGGCGCCAATCGCCAGGCTCCGTGCCCCACCTACCTACCTACCTATTCCAAGAGAAGAGAATTCAAATTCCTATTCCCAGGCCGCGCAGCGAACGAAGCGAAAAAATACCTGTTAGCCCTCTGTGAATAGGCTCCCAGCGCCCGCCGCGTGCCGGCTTGTACCGCGGTGCGCGCCGCTCGAAGGGCCGATACTCGCGGGAAGGCAGGGTTCGGGCTCCCCGGGACGGTAGGGGAATATCGAATTTTACAACGTAACTCCCACAGCATTGGGAGCTTTGCAATCAATGTAGCCGCCGGCAGCGGCACCGCACACACACTCGTCGAGTACTTGCAACTTGCTCCGTCTTCACGACGCTGTGTGTTTGATTTATCGTTAGAGCAGGTAGCGCTTCGTGGTCTCATCGCCTTGTTCCGTCGCGAGGCCATACGCCTCAGCTGGCTGTACAGTATTGGGAACGGCACAGATCTTGTCTGTCAGCTCTGACCGTCCGTTCCGATCGGACGTATTCATGGTGTCACGATGAAAGGCTTGTCAGCAATCCAGCGAGCGCACAGACAAGGATGCCCTTGTAGAAGCACATGTTGCCGCGCCAGCCTCTCCCAGCGATGCAGCGTCCGAATACGCCGCAATGGTGGTCGAAATCCAGGACGCACCGCTCGCAGATGGAGCAGTGATGTGCTTTTGTGCCATCAGGGCGCCAAATACAGCAGCGCACGCAATACACGTTACCGCCTTCGTAAACGTTCTCCAGACCCGCAAGCGGCTGCTGCAAGCGCAGCCGGTCGAGTACTGATTGAGGCAGCGGGAAGCAGCGCTCTTGTGAGCGCTTCAGTGTGCCCGGGTCGGCCCACATCAGCCCACAAAGGCACACGAGTGCTAGAATCGACTCGATGTATAGTAGGGCGAAGCCGACATTGCAACCCAGTCCTGGCACCTTCGACGGGCAACCCACTGCTCGAAGGTGCGGCGAACCGGCGAGGAGCGCGATCAGGGAGAGCACGACCACGGTGCCGGTGGTTGCCTGCGATCTCATCTGTGTGAGATCAGGCGCTGGCATAGGCGGCAGCTCCTCCACGCGCACAGGCACTCCACCCTCCTCGGACACGAGCATTATGCTGAATTGGAGCTGCGTCTCTGCGTACTCTTTCGAGCCAAACGATTTCGAATTCCCCCCTTACAACACATGTGAGCCGTGTCGGCGTTTCTTTTTTTAGCCTTCGAGTTTTGAACAGAGTAACAAACGCAAGGGGAATGCAGACCCAGGAAGGGCATTTTTCTGTCTTTTTGTAGTGCGCGCCAGTCCCGTGCCCAGTGTTGTCAGGAATAAATACATAGAGCAGTCATCTCCAGGGAGAGATGGGCGACGCACACGAACACAGAGGCACCGTGCGCACCAGCGGAAAATTCTCTCGCGCGTTTGCGCGGGCAGGTAAAGGCCGCTCGGGGCGACTCAAACATGGCGGAGCAAGCCGCCCTCGAGCGACTCCTCGCGGACCTCCGCTCGCCCATCGACGAGTCTGCGCTGAGCGAGAGCTTCTCCGACGTCGGCCTCGAGGACCTGCTCGTGGCGGCCGCAGCGGGCGACGGCGGCAGCGACGGCGACAGGGAGGAGGGCGGCGGCGAGGACCTGCCCGTCTCTGGCCGCGTGGTGGCCTCGCTCCAGGCGGAAAACGCGTCGCTTCGGAGGAGGGCAAAGCTCGCCGCCGCGCAAGCGCAGGCTGACCTGCAGACGTACCGGGCCACGGCCGAGGCGGCGCAGGCGCGCACGCGTGACGAGGTCACCTCCCTGCGCGAGGCGCTCTTGGCGGTGCAGGTCGAGATGCCCAAGCTGCGCGACCGGCTGGTGGCGAGCAAGCAGGAGTTCGCCTCGCTGCGCATCTCGGCCGAGCAGTACCGCGCGATCGTGACGCAGGAACACCGCCCTCAAGCCACTCCCAAGCGCCAAGCCGCGCCCGACGCCACCCACCGCCGCCGCGCATGCGCATGCAGCCAGCGACTCCACCCGACGCCCGCCCACCTCGTCTGCAGGCGGACGAGCAGACCAGCGTTGTGCAGTGGGTGCAGGCGCGGGTGCACGAGATGCTCGCCGAGGCGGAAGCGGCCGCTCACAGGTTGGGCACCAGCGCACCGGCTCCCAAGCCCGTCCCGCAAGCGTGCTCTAGGCGGAGCGTCCGCTCGGAGAGCTGCGCGGGCAGGCGACGGCGGCCGCCGTGGCGCAGACCGGGATCGCCGCGCAGCTGCAGGCGGAGGGCGGCGCTCGAGTCGCCGCTGAGTCGTCAGTCCGACAGCTCAAGACGGAGGTGTGAAAAGAGCCGTGGGGGGGGGAGGTGGGAGGGCAAAGCCGGCGGCGCTCCCCGCTCACCCGCCGCGTCGCCGCCCCGCGCGCGCCTAGGTGCACGGGCTGAGGGAGGAGCTCAACGCCGCTCGGCTCAAGCTCGCTGCGGAGCGCGCCGCCGCCGCGGAGCGCGACGCGGAGCACGCGGCGGCGCTTGCAGAGGCCGCCGTGGTGGCGTCGGCTGCGGGAGCGGGCGCGGGCGGCGCGGTTGCGGCGCAAGAGCCGGAGGCCGTCGTCGCCGCGCGGGTCGAGGAGGCACGGGGCGAGGCGGCGCGTGCGGCGGAGATGGCGCGCGAGGCGGGGCAGAGGGAGCAGATCATGACGCAAGACAAGGCACGATACCATCACCGCCGCCGCCCTCGCCGCCGCCGCCGCCCTCGCCGCCGCCGCGCACACCGCCGCTGCGCCCACGCCGGGTAGGCGTACCTCGCGGGTCGGCTCGAGGTTGCGAGCGAGAGGCTGCTGCAGACGGAGGCGGTGCTGGCGCGGCGCGACAGCGATCTCGCCAGCATGCAGGCGGGAGGAGGGGATGGCGAGGGCGTGCGGTGTGTGGCGCACGGCCCCCGTGACGCGTCGTCCGTTGCGCACGCCAGGCGGCCAAGGAGGCTGCCGAGGCGAGGCTGGCGGCGGCGGCGGCCGAGCACGCGGAAAGCTGCTCGAGCCGCGTGGCGGAGGAGGCTGCAAAGTGGGAAAAGGCGGCGGCCGCCGCGGCGGCGGCGGCCGAGTCGGCTCACCAGGCGACGATGGCGCCGCTGCGCGAGGGTCGGGATTTGGCGGTGGCCGACGCCGCGGCGTGGCGGGCGCGGTACGATGCGCTGCAGCAGCAGTGCGCCGAGCCGATGCTCGCATGGCCCCGCTGGGCTCGCGTCTCACGCCCGCCCCCCCCCTCTCTCCTCGCCCCCCCCCGCCCTGCCCCGACTTAGGCACAATGAGCACACGGCAGCGTCGGCGGAGCAGATCTCGTCGAGCCACGCCGCCCTGGTCGACGCGCGGGCCGAGCTCAAGCTCCGCAACTTCGAGCAGGAGCGGCTGCAGGCGCGGCGCCATCTCCGACGGCGGCACACCGCCGGGGCCCACCCTTGCGCCGCCCCGGTCGTCCCACCTCCCGCCGCCCTGCCCCGCAGTCGCGGCTCGAGCAGGCGGCCGCCTTGCAGCAGCGGGAGTCGCTCGCGGCGGACGCGGCGCGCGCTGGAGAGAGGTCCGAGGCGCGTAAACTCTCGTCGCAGCGCACGCCAGCTCGCCGCCGCTCCGTCGCCGCCCCGCAGGCACGCGAGAAGCTCGAGTTGCTCAAGCACGAGTACTACGGCCTGCAGGCGAGCAGCGGCGAGGCGGCGGCGGAGCTGCGCGACGCGCGGGCGCGGCTGAGGGAGTACGACCGGTCCGCTCCGGCGCGGCCTCGTCGCCACTGCGGCGCGTGGCCGTGAGGTGCGAGCGTGCTCGCGGCTCGTAGGCTCGAGGGCGAGCTGGACCAGTCAGTGCTGCAGACGGGCGCCGCAGCCCTCGGCGGCGTGCTCACGCCGCCGGCTGTGCGCGTGCCGGTCCGCCCGCCGAGGGCGCACGCCTGCCACGCGGCGCGGCCCAGCCCCATGTCCCCTCGCCCAGGCGTCCGCGGAGGCGCGGCTCAAGCAGTGCGTGAGCTTGTCGGCGGAGCTGATTGCCGCGAGGCGCCCTGCGCGCAGCGCTCCCCTGCAGCCGTTGCGCTCACCGCGCGGCATCCTCCTCAGCCCCGCGCGCGCTGCAGGCGCGTCGCCGACGAGCTGCGCGCCACCCTCGCCGCGCGAGAGGCGGAGATTGGCGATTTGCGACGCGGCATCGAGCAGGCGCGGCGCCGCACGCAGTTCGCTGCCTCGCCGCAGACCTTCCTCATCGACAAGATCGAGGCGGCCGAGGGCGGGGCGCGCGAGGCGGAGGCACGCGCAGCCGCGGCGGCGCAGGTGCGTGGCGTCGAGGGCCCCATTGCGACACTAGACGGCGGTGTGAGAGCGGCGCTCGGTGTGTGCGTAGGAGGCGGCCGACCGCAAGGCCGCGCTCGACGCGGCGCACGAGCAGCAGAAGCTCCTGCAGGGCGACCTCGAGCGGCTGCTGCGGCAGCGAGGCTCGATCGACTCGCTCCGCACCACGCTCGCGCGACTTCTGTGAGGGGGAAAGACACCCGCGGGTTGGATGGGTCGCCCGTTTTTCTTATTCAGAGCGAGGCCGAGGGACACAGGATCCGAAGGTGCGGTGCATCTTCTCGACCACCCTCTCTCCTCATACCCGTCACTACTCGGCCGCCGTCGAGGCGAGCCGGTCAAGCATGCGCAGCGCGTACGGTCGATGCGTACGGTCTCGGAGGCCGCGCGTCCGAGGGTCAGGGTGCGTGCGAGGCCGAGGGGCCGGCCGTTCACGTGGGTGCCGTTTGAACTTTGATCGGACCGTTTGTAGGAGCTAACCGAGTGCGCGCGTGGCCAGGACAGCGAGCCGCGCGACAGCCCACAAAGGGACATGTATGACAGTCAGGCAGGCTCGGACTGGACACCAACGCGGTTTAAGGGTGACGCGGCAGGATTAAATTCTTTTTTTCGCGCACAACACACACTGGGCGATGAGGTGACTTGGACCACCAAGAGCTGGCTGGGGCTGCAGAAGCAGCTGTTCTCGGTCGTTATTCATACGCAATCGCAGAGCAGATTGTGAATGAGCTTGCCTGCGGCGAGGGCGGTCGAGTGCACGGAGCTAAGTGCCTCGCCGTCCTCGCAGGAGTCGCTTAGGCGGCTCCCGTGGTGTACCTGTGTAGTGTTAGTGCCAGTGCGCGCCAGTCCCGTGCCCAAGGGAAGAAAACGGACAACCCAAGGGAGGGATGGGAGGACGGCACGCCGCCACCACACAGGGATTTTAAGGAGAGGGGTGTGGTGCGCTAGCCGTCGCCCACCCTTGGGCGTCCGCCTCTTCCTATCTCTCTTCGCAGTCTCTCGCCGATTCTCGCTGCATAACCTTCATGCCACCTCGCGGTCTTCCCACTCTCGTCGTTCTCTCCCTTGTCGCTTCTTCCTCTGTCGCGTCGCTCTCCTCTGCCTCGTTCTGCGACGCCGCCGCCGCCTGCCGGTCCCTTGTTCTCGCGGCTTCTTGCGCCTTTCGGCGCAGCTCCGCCCTCCTCGCTGCATATCCTGGCCCCTCGAGTCTATCGAGCTCTCCTCGCGCAAGGACGAGTCTTCTGACGCCCACTGCGATCATTTGCCGCCCAGTCATGTCGTTGCTCAGGTCCACTCTCTCTTCGACCACTTGTGCCTTCACGGATGATGCTGGCGCTGGCTGAACCTGGGGGGTCCGGGACCGCCCCGCCGGAGGCTGGTGTATCCGGGAGGAGGAGATGGGGGAGGGGAGTTACCGCGGTACGATAGTGGGCCCACCGGCGAGCCGGAGGGCCGTGGCCGGAGGGCCCCGGGGGGGGCTTGGGGTCAGTTGTCGGAGGAGGCGAGAGATGAGCTGACGCGGCCTCTGAGAGTGGAGTCGGGACGTACGGGCTCACCGGGGGAAGGCCAGTCGCAGTGGCAACCGGACCACCACGACCTTCGACAGGGAGGGCCACGCCTCCCCGAGCCTGGAGAGGAGCCGGCGGAGGGGGGGGGCGAGCCGAGGACGATAGAGAGGCCGCGGGTGCGGGCGCGACACTCGTCAACCAGGGAGAGCGGGCTCGACCCCCCGGGGGTGGAACTGGGCGCGACCCAATGCCACCGTTCTCGCCCGGGGTGACCCCGGCCGGGCCGTCGACACTCTCAGAACCGGTGGAGCTGGGAGAGGCTGGCGAAGACGAAAGGCGGCAGCGGAGGAAGCGACACCAACAACGAGGGAAACGACCACACCGGCCGTCGTATGACGCTCGGCAAGCGAGCAAGAGAGCGAATCGGGGAGAACCGGAGCCCCGGGAGGACCGAAGGTGGAGCCCCGGGACCGAGGACTAAGCAAGTGTCTGTGTTTGGGCGTGGTGTCCAGTGTAATGTCCACTAGCTCCGAGTAGAGGGGGCGTCCTGCAGTTAAGGGGAAACCCGGTACGCGGGTCCAACGCCTCGGAGAACTGTGTTTACTTTAAGGCCCTTGCCCTGCGAACGCGCACCCCCGGGGCTAGGGCTCTCTAGCCCGTAACCCGATGCCAATCATCCGGCCCGCTGGGTGCGCTTCTGAGCTCCCCGGCCCTGGATGTGCGGTTAATGACTGCACTCCAAGTGCTCCAAGTGCCTCCCGCCCCCCCCTTCCCAATCCTTCCTTGGCCTAGGCTCCTCATCATCCTCGAGCGCGCGTGCACACCCCGCCCCGCGAAAAAGAAGTGTTAGTGCCGGTGCGCGCCAGTCGTGCCCAGTAGGTAGGTAGAAAGAGGTGAATCGTGCCCGCCCCCAGTGTGACCAGTGAGTAGTGAGTTTGAGTGTGTGTAGTGTGTGTCACTAGTGAGTGTGTGAAAAAAGAATTCGAGCACACGCTCTGCCCCGCGCGGTTACGAACGACCGGGGTGAGCGGGATGGTACGCACGCGGACGCGCCGCGAGAACCCGTGCCAGGCAAGCGAGAACCTGAAGCTAACTGTATAGCCCTCGTTGGGGGCAGCGGTGCGCGAGCGACTGCGGATTCGGCCTCAGCCGCCCCTCGAGCCCGTCGGCGAGGAGCGGGCGGCGCGGAATCTGGAAGATGGAGAGGCTCGACTGCGGGCGGTCGAGCGTCTGCACCGCGCCCATGAGCGTGCGCCGCTGCCCGGCGGGCCCGAGGCCGCGGGAGTGGAAGCCGGAGGTGTCGGCGAGGACGAGGGTGCCCGCGTCGACGGTGAGGGGCTCGGTGGCGTGGAAGCCGTGCCGCTTGAGGTCGTGCTGCTGCGCACGGAAGACGCGGCGCAGGCACTCGGGGCTCGAGGAGCACCACTGCGAGCGCGCGACGTGGCGCGGCGAGCACTCGGCGCGCTTGTCCGACGAGACGTTCGTCCGCTCGAAGAGCCAGCGCAGCTTGCGGAGGGAGGCGGCGTGCGAGCCGCGCACGTAGTGGAAGGGGCCGCGCTCGAGGGTCACCGGCTCGAGGAAGATGAAGATCTTCCACGTGGGCATGAGCTGGTCGATGTGCATGCGGTACTGCGCGTCGCTGTCGCGGAAGACGTGCTGCGCCGCCGGCGTCACCCACACGCGCTCCTCGGCGAGCGGCCGCGAGCTCAGCGGCGCGTCGAGGCCGCTCGCCAGCCCGAGCAGCTCCACCTCCTCCGCTGTGAGCGAGAAGTTGCTCGCGCCGGGCCGGAAGTTGCGCAGGCGCGTCGTGAGCAGCCCGTGCCGCATCCACGCGTCGTGCAGCGCGTGTGCGCCCCACCGCTCTCGGCGCACGCGGTCGACGTGGCGGCGCGCGAGCAGCGAGCGGAAGACGGCGAGCCCGCGCCGGTTGAGCGGGTGCTTCGTGAGCGCCTTGCCCGTGTCGAAGATCAGCGCCTCGAGGCTCTTTGCCGGCAGCTGGCGCACCTCCTCGAGCAGCGCAGCCAGCGGCGTGCCCGTCGCCTGCTCGAAGATGCGCTCGTCCGACGAAGTGAGCGACGGCAGCAGCTTCGACTCCAGATGCGCGCGCAGCAGCTTCGACTCCACATGCGCGGGGAGCATTCCCAGAGGGACCACAGTCCGGCTGTGAGGGCGGGCAGGCGCCGTTCCCTCATGTCAAAAACATTGCATTTTTGTCGTCGTCAGTCGCCGCATACATGCACCATTTCCCGCCTGCCCTCTCCCGCCACGCGCCGTCCGAGCCCTCTCCGCTCTTGCACAGGAGGAAATTGGAATTAATTAATCAGACAGATAACGAGGGAGGGCGAGACGATCGAGGGGTCCCGTACCATGCGGAATCGACGCTATCCAGTGCTCAAGTCTAGTGCTCAAGTAATGATGCGAGGACAGCCAGGCACGGGGGGCAGCCAACCGATTTTGGGATCGCTGCTGTCTCGGCGAGCGGCCAGAACCAGGCCTCTCAGTTCACGCCGGAATCGTGAACCGTGAACCGTGAACCGTGAACCAACTAGCCCCCGCCCCGAGTCCGTGAACCCCGAACCGTGAACCGACTAGCCCCCACCCCGAGTCCGTGAACCGTGATCCGTGACCGACTCCTCCCGCGACACCCGCCGCGAACCGTGAACCGTGCACGACGACGAGTCTGGCGAACCGGCGGTGAACCGCCGGTTCGCGAAGTGAGCTTGATTCATGAACTAGTTCAGTGGTTCACCCTCGAACCGACCGTGAACTCTGAACCGTGAACTCGAAAGGCAGGACAAAAGGGCGAACCGCGAACCGTGAACGAACCAGGCGGGGCAGCGTCGGGCCGAACCGTGAACCGTGAACCGACTAGCAACCGCCCTGAGTCCGTGAACCGCGAACCGTGAACGAACCGTGAACCGCGAACTAGTTCATGAACCGGGTTCACGGTTCACCTCGTGAACTGAGAGGCCTGATCGCGGCGCTCTTAGGATTTTGTGGCCACAAAATCGAGCAGGCGGGCGGGCGGCGGCGCGTCTGGTGAGGGGGCGGCGGTGGCGGAGGCGAGGCGGCGCGAGCGGCGGCGCGGCGGGGTGGACATCGCGAAGAAAGAATTATACCGCGTACTACGAAGAAACAAATAGAGGCGGGTGATCGTAAGGGCCAGGGTTCCGGCTCCTAGCCGGAGAGGGGGTCTGTTGCCACTGACTCGACAAACAATGACTCGCGCCAAAACGCCCTACCTACCTAGTACCTACCTATCCCCAGGCCGCGCAGCGAAGCGAAAAAAGATGAAAATAGCAGGTACCTACCTATTGCAGGGCCCTTTTGGGCGAAACAAGACCAACCTACCTACCTATCTGGGAGGGGCTTTCAGACCCCCTTCCGGCTATACTGTACCGGGTAGTCTGCTACGACCCACCTCGCACTGCGATTCGTATGCCCTCATTCAAGGCCTCCGATGGCGTCGAGCTGTGGTACCGCTGCACGGGCTCCGGCCCGGCGCTGATCCTCCTGCACGGCTGGTCGGGCAGCCACCGCTCGTTCGACCTCAACGTCGAGGCGCTCTCCCAGCGTTGCACGGTGGTCACGCCCGACCTGCGCTTCCACGGCAACAGCGGCAAACCATCGTGGGGCTTCCACGTCGCGCGGCTCGCGTCCGACCTGCTCGACCTCATCACCGCGTGCGGGCTCGAGCGGCCGGCCGTGTGCGGCTGCTCGCTCGGCGCTGCCATCATCTGGAGCTTTGTCGAGCTCTTTGGGCCGGACCCGCTGGGCAAGGTCTGCTTTGTGGACCAGGCGCCGTCGCAGTGGAGAATGCCCGACTGGCCGCACTGCTCCAAGGGCATCTACGACGACGAGACCGTGGGGCGCATCTCCGACGCGCTGCACGCCGGCCTGGCGGACTTTGCCGACGGCAACGCGGCGTGCTGCCTGACGGCGTGCGTGGACGCGGCGCTGCTCGAGACGCTCAAGGCGGAGACGCAAAAGTGCGAGCCGGCGCATCTCGCCGCTCTGATGGCCGACCACGCGCGGCTCGACTGGCGGCCCGTCCTGCCGCGCGTCACGCTGCCCGCGCTCAACCTATACGGCACAGAGTCGGGATGCTTCCCGCCCGAGGGCTGCGCCGCGGTCGGCGACCTCGTCCCACACTGCCGGAGCGAGGCCTTCGAAGGGTGCAACCACTGGCTCTACATGGAGCAGCCCGAAAAATTCAACAAGCTGCTCGGCGACTTTGCGAGCCGCAAGGCGGCGATGCCGATGCCGATGCCGCCGATGCCGACGTGACAGTGGTTCTACTCGCCCTCGCGCCTCGGCGGGCGGCGGCCAGCGCCGACCCCGTCGTGCGCCCCGGGAGGCGTCAGGGTTCGGGGGGGGAGGGGGCAGCTGCTCTCTCCAGCGACTCCAGGCGCGGGCAGGCACGCATCACTGTCCCATCACGCATCCAAGGTTTTTTTCATATCGCTCTCTGTCAAAAATACAGACCTCTGCCGGTCCGACCTGGCGCTGCGCACCCACCCTCCCCTCCGGCACATGGCCGATATTCGCCGTTCGGTGTGGGTCAGCGGCGTCGCAGGCGTGCGCGCCGTGCGTGGAGCGTGAGTGTAATGCGAGAGCCGTCCGCGTGGTGTACATGCCGTGTGTCTCCGGACAGCCGACCGGCGCTCACCGCCCCAACTGAACGGCCGGTCCGCCCGAGCCGGTCGCGTAAGGCAGCACCCACGCGTTGAACGGGAACTCGACCGTGTTTTGGTTGATGATGCGGATGGTCGAGTCGGAGACTCCCGGCGTCTGGATCACGGCGTAGAAGGGGTTCTTGTAGCCGCTCGAGGCGTAGATCTCGTAGGACTGCTTGACCTGGTTCGGTCCCTGCGTCAGCTCGATCCTCGCCTTGATGTTGCGCTCGCCGTTCATCGGCTTGAGCAGGATCTGCACAGACTCGACAGAGGAGCCAAATACGTACGACGTAATCTCGCCGCCCTGGACGTTGCGGTTTTCGGCGTCGGCGAGCGAGGCGTAGGCGGAGTCGAGGCCGGTCGGCGCCACCGTCGCGTCGAACGGGAACTCCATCGGACCCTCGTTGAAGACGGCCACGGTCTTCGGGTGCTTGGGCGTCTCGATGAGGCAGTCGATGGGCCGCACGTTGGCGTCCTCGGTGTACACGCTCATCTTGGTGGGAATGTAGGACGGCGTGTGCCACAGCTCGACGCGCGAGTGCACAGGACGGCCGCTGCTCTTGATTGAGAGCTGCGCCCGCGCGATGGCCTCATCACCGATGTCCCAAGTCTTGAGCGTCTTGCCCTCGACGCGGGCGGGCTGCGACGCGGACCAGACGTTGTCGGCCAGCACCGACATGGCGGGCGCCGGAGCGCGGCGGGCGCCAGCGCCGGCCTGGAGCTGGAACGACGGCGAAGCCAGCGCGAGCAGCATTGTGTCAGTGATCACCTGGGCGCTGCTCAAGGGCAGCAAGAAGAATTTTAGTGCCCGCTCGGAGAGTATTCTTTACACTTTAGCTCCGAGTAGAGGGGGCGTTCCGCAGCTAGGGGAAACCCGGAGCGCAGAACTAACCCTCGGAGACCCGTGTTATGGCCCTGCGACCGCGCACCCAGGCGAGACCGCGCCTGGCGGCGGCATACATCCTGGTTGATGCGGACGCCCTGTTTCGCCGTACGAGGCGGGGGTGGCGGCGGGTGCGAGCCGGATGGTGACGCGCGGCGAGCAGCTAGAACACAGCACCTCGTCAGAGCAAAGAGCGCTGCTGGATGCGACCCGCGAGTGCGCTGACGCCATACCTGACGGCGCGGTGGTGGTAGGGTCCACCGACAGCGACGCGATGAGACGAGCCTTCCTGTCCACGTGCCACCGGAGCAAGTCAGTGAGGGACATGGTCCGAACGTCCGAAGCGGGGGTGCTCCGAGAACAGGGCCGGGTGATCGATGGATACAACGGCCGAGGCATCGACTTTGTCGCCACGTGGGAGCAGGCGTACCACAACCGTGACCAGAGACAACGGTGGGACGGCAGAACGGGGCTGCTAGCGAGGCTGAACCACGGGTGCGACGTGCTGGCGGGACACCACGCTCAACGTGGGCGGAGCAGGGAGCTCGACTTCTACGGGGCGATGCAACCGCAGGAGATGGCGACCTACTATTATACGAGGCCGCTGTTCGGTGACCCCAGGGTTGCACAATACGAGCGAGACTGAGCTGTATAGTGTATTATACGTATTGTATTGTATTGTTGTATTAATACGTATTGTATTATGGGTGGCGCGCGAGGCGGTCGAGGCAGGCGGGGCCGGCGGAGCAAGCGAGGCGGGCGAGTCGGTCGGGTCGACCGGGTCGACCGAGCCCGGCGCCCCCCCGCCCCCCCCGCACGCGGCCTCTGGGCGGTATGCGGCGCTGGCGGACCCGGAGGGTGCAGCACCGGAGGCGATGGAGCTCGACGAGGGCTGCGGCGGTGCGCCAGCCGGCCTCCCACCCGGCGTCCGGCCGACGCTCTCCGGCGCCGGCTCGCCTCTCAAGGCATTCGGCGGGGGCTGCGCATGCTGCCCGGCTAGCGCCGACGCCTCGCCCGCCTGCGACCTCTGCCACGACGACGGCGCCGACAAGACGGCCGAGGAGGCTGCAGCGGCTGACGGCGGGCCTGCTGAGGGCGCCGGCGGGGGGAGGGGGGGCAAGCGCCGCCGCCACAACAAACGCGGCGGAGCCGGCGGCGGCTGAGGCGGCGCGGGCGGTCTCCGCCAGGGCGGCGACGGAGGCGGCGGCGAGAGCGGCGGAGGCGGCGACGGCCGCAGCGACGGCGACGGCGACGGTGGCAGCGGCGGCGGCGGCGGCGGCGGCGGCGGCGGCGGCGGCGGCGGCGGCGGCGGCGGCGGCGGCGGCGGCGGCGGCGGCGGCGGCGGCGGCGGCGGCAGCGGCGGCGGCAACGGCGGCGGCGGCGAACAGAATAATACGGATTCTGACATCCGCTGTATAGTGTATTATACGTATTGTATTGTAGTTGTATTAATACGTATTATGTATTGTTTGTGCAACCCTGGGTGACCCGTACAAGCAGATTGGTGAGCGAGTCGAGGCGGTCAAGGCGCAGAGGCTGCTCCAGGAGGATGAGGACGCGCCGAGCCCCGGGGATAGGAGGGCGACGCTGCTCCTACGACTGGGCGCTGAAGGGAAAGTCGACCCGGAAGTCACCTTCTCAGGCCGACTTGGCGAGGCTGCCAAAAAGAATTCAACCCGCATGCCGCATGAGCTCGCCGCCGCCCGGTTGGCCTCCCCTCGCGTCCAGCCCAGCGGCGCTCACCGACTTGGCGAGAGCGCTCGGCGCCACCGACGCCACGCTGTCCGACGTGCTCGGGCTGGACGACGATCTGCTGGCGCTCCTTCCTTCGCCGTGCCTCGCACTGATCCTCATCTATCCCACGGTCAGCGCGGCAGAGAGCTTTTGGGCAGAGCGTTGCGAGCCTTCGAAGCTTCGCCCGGTCTTCCTGCGGCAGCGTGTGGGCGGCTCGTGCGGCACCGTCGCACTCCTCCACGCGCTCTCCAACAGCACGCCGGCGCTCGCTGTTGAGCCGGGATCGCCACTAGAGGAGCTCCTCTCCACGCCAGAGCCGGGCGACGGCGAGGCGGCGCTCGTCGCACGACGCTCCGAGTGGCTGGCGAACTCGACTGCGGTGCGGGCGGCGCATGAGCGGTGTGCGGAGCTCTCTACCGCGGCTGCAGCGGCGGGGCGTCAAGGCCGGCACTACGTGGCGCTGGTCCGGATAGGCGCGCAGCGCTGCGCGTCCATGCTGTCGCTTCCCCGCGATGATGATGATAATGCACGCTCTGGGCACTAGGCACGCGGCTGGCGGTGCTCGACGGCCGGCAGCCGCACGCCAGGGTCGTCGCCGGCATCTCGACCTGCGCCACAGGCTTCCTCTCCGCCGCCGCTGCCGAGGCCGCCGCGCTGATGGCCACCGTCGGGCGCGCAGAGGCAGCGGCGGCGGGCGATGGCGCAGTTGGCGGCGCCGACGCAGCGCCGCGCTCGGCGCTGAACGCTTTTAGCATGCTTGCCATGAGCGCCGCTCCGCGAGAGGTGGGAACTAGGGAGGGTGCGGGCGGTGTATGAAACAGAGTTACCAGTTACCACTGTGATATAATTATAACAAATAAGACCTCACTTGGAGATGGGAAGCGGAAGACAAGACGAGGAGATCTAGGAGAGATCTAGGTGGCAGGGGTGGAGGTGGCGCAGGGGCTCGAGGGCGAGAGAGAGGGATAGAGGGCGCAGGTGCCGCAGCCGCGCTGCGCGCTGGTGTGGCGTGTGCCCCCTGAAAAATCTCTCAGTGAGAGGAATACAATGTTTTAATGCCCGGGAACAGAGAGAGAGAGAGAGTGATCCTTATTAGTGGGCTCTCTCTACGCGAGCGCACCGGTGTTTCTCGTTGTCACCTCAGCGCTCAGTCACGGACTCAGAAAGGCCACACCCACTCTGTGGGAGAGGACGGTGGCGGCACGGAGGGTGGTGGAAGCCCGGGAAAGGGACTGGGCGGTGGAAACGGGGGCAAAGAGGGCGGCACGACGTCGCTGCTGCTCGTGCTGAGCGTATCCATGAACATACGTTCGTTTACATTTCTTTGTCTGTTGAACTAGCCAGGTGAAACCTCCCTCGTTTCCGCAGCCTCGGTCTCCAGTGCGTTTTGCTCTAGCATTTCACCAAATGTACTGACTCGTCGCTTCGTTCAAAGTGTTGTTTCGTGCCGCAAAATGCGCTTTGCGCCAATTTCGAATCCCAGGCTCGATCCGTCTTTGAAAAAGACAGCAGCGGGACAAGGATGAGAGCCATGCCGAACAGAGTGCCTGCCGCCCATCTCCACGCCGTGTTCGCGTATGAAACAGAGTTACCACTGTGATAATTATAAAGAAGACCTCACTCGGAGATGGGAAGACAAGACGAGGAGATCTAGGAGAGATCTAGGTGGCAGGTGGAGGGGTCTCGGAGGTGGCGGGGTTGGCGCTTGCGGCTTCCGCCGGCTTGGCGCAGCCGCAGCGCGCAGGCCGTAACGACCGCTCTGCGGACTGCGCGCTGGTGTCCCTGATCAAAAATCTCTCAATGAGAGGGATACAATGTTTTAATGCCCGGGAAGAGAGAGAGAGAGAGAGAGAGAGAGAGAGAGAGAGAGAGAGAGAGAGAGAGAGAGAGAGAGAGAGAGAGAGAGAGAGAGAGAGAGAGAGAGAGAGAGAGAGAGAGAGCTGTACAGTGACGTGTGTCACCCGGGCTGACACGGAGGAGTGGGCTCTCTCTACGCGGTTGAGAGAGCCCACCCTTCGGATCGCGCACCGGTGTTCCTCGTCAGTCACCTCCGACTCAGTCACGGACGCAGAAAGGCCACGCCCACTCTGTGGGAGAGGACGGTGGCGGCGCGGAGGGTGGTGGAAGCCCGGGAATGGGACTGGGCGGTGGAAACGGGGGCAAAGAGGGCGGCAACGTCGCTGCTGTCAATGCTGAGGGTGACCACGAATATGCGTTCGTTTCCTCCCTTTTGGCTGTTGAACTAGCAGGTGAAACCTCCATCGTTGCCGCAGCCTCATACTCCAGCGCGCTTTGCACTAGCACACCATCAGTCCACTTACTCGTCGCTTCCGCCAAAGTGTTTTCACGTGCCTCATATGCGTTTCGCGGCGTTTCCAAATTCCCCGCTCGATCCATCTTTGACAAAGACAGCAGCGGGACAAGGATGAGACGGCCGTGCCGAAGAGAGTGCCTACCGCCCATCTCCACGCCGTGTTCGCGCTCCCGCGGTGCTGTGGGCCGGATGCAACGATCAGCGGCATTGCGGTCCTCGTCGCACGCGGGGACGGGCGTCGGGCGACAACAAACTTAGTAAAAACAAACATACGAAAGTGGTACGAGGAAAAGAATTACGAATTCAAATGGGGTACACACCATTCTCCCAATACCTCTAACTACACACAGATCATTCTCTTCACCACATGTACACTGAAAAAATGGCGCGTTGCAGGCAGCGTCTTTCTGCGTCTCTCTCTTGACGCTCGTCCAGGGCTCGGCCGCAGGCGCGCTAGGTGGTGGGCGGGCGAAGTCTGGGGGCGGCAGCAGTGCGTCGCGCTCGCGGACACTCAGAACCGGCGTGAAGTCCAAGACGGGGGGAGATCGGGGGATGGGATCTCTGGTCAGACTGTTGCATCGAAAGCGGCAATAGCGGTCGCCTCAGCAGGTCGATGCTGGGCGAGGCGCCGTCGTTCGGCCTGAGTGGCCGCTGCGCCCGGCTCCAGCTCGCGACTGCCCCGACGCGCGCCGCGCCGCCCTTCGCCGCCAGACGCCGACGCCGGCGGCGACGGCGTCAACCCGGGCTCGAGATCATGCAGGCCGACTGCGGGCGGCAGATCAAGACAATCAAATACATCGCCGAGCCTCGGTCTCACTGCGGATCCACACGCCCCACATCACGCAGGTACACGGGCAGGTCGGTCGTCGTTGAGGGCCTTGAGTTGCCGGGCTCCATCAGCATCTGCACCGCCCAGCCGCGGTGGTACGTCGTGTGGTTGATGATGTGCACCAGCATCTCGAAGGCCGACATGTCGCCCTTGGCTTCCTGATCGCCGACAAACTTGAAGCGCCGCCGCGCAAAGAGCTCGTCGTAGGTCACCGCATCGGCCCATCGGATCAGCCAATCGTCGACTTCACGTTGCGACGTGCGCAGCGAGGCAATCGGCGGCGGCGACGCGGTGTTCCGTGCCGTGTAGCCGTGCGAGCGCCCGAGGAGGTGCGAGCGGAATATGTCCTCAATGACAAAATTGTGATTGAGCGTGTGGACGAGGCTCTGGAAGAGGGTCGCGCGCGGCTTTGTGACTTCGTCGTCCGGCAGTGACGCAACTCGCTCGAGGAAGACGTCGTTCGTCCAAGCATTGTATCGAGCGAGCGTGCGCACGGCGGCTAGCAACTTCTCAGCGTCGCGCTGCCTTTGCCTGCGACATGCCACGACCGCGATTGCGACGGAGGCTGCCGTCGTGGCCAATACGAGCCTCATACGAGTAGATAGACGACTGGCAAATGTTCTCTCGAGGTTCTCGAGGTGGATATCCGGTTGGCCTTTGGCCGCGGTGGTAGCGAATGTTGGCCAACGCGCAAAGGCCAACGCGGCCAAAGGATATCCACCTCGAAAAGAATTTTACTATGCACTAGAGTGAGGCCCTCGACGGGCCCCGCCCCCAATGGGGCGGGGTTGAATGGGCTACAGGCTAGCCTGTAGCGCTGGCGTGGCGTTGACATGAGCACGAAGTTGCTAATGTGCGTAGACGAACAAAAAGTAGGGTTGAATTCGTCCACGTAAGGCTTGGGGAGTGCTTGGGGTGGCCTCAGGCATCCCCAAGGGAGTCGCAGCGGTGCCCCAAAAGCAGCTTTTAGCGATTGTCGAACCTCGAAGCGCGTTCGTTTGAAGAAAGGCACACGGTACTATCGCCTATCGGGCCACGGGCGTCGGGTCACCGGGAAACGAAAATTCGACACTTTGAGGGGTGAGAGCATAGCTAGAGTTAAGCCCTTGAAGGGCCCCGCCCCCAATGGGGGCGGGGTTGAATGGGCTGGCGCTGGCGTGGCGTTGACATGAGCACGAAGTTGCTAATGTGGGTAGACGAACAAAAAGTAGGGTTGAATTCGTCCACGTAAGGCTTGGCCTTGGGGACTGGTTGGGGTGGCCTCAGGCATCTCCAAGGGAGTCGCAGCGGTGCCCCATAAGCATCTTAGCGATTGTCGAACCTCGAAGTGCGTTCGTTTGAAGAAAGGCACACGGTACTATCGCCTATCGGGCCACCGGTGTCGGGTCACCAGTACTAAACAAAAATTCGACACTTTGAGGGGTGAGAGCATACAGTATTGTGGCATATCATGTCACATAAGGTCAAGCTTGACCGCAGAAGCATCAAGAAGCGGATACTCCAGCTCGACTGTGCCGGCAACGCTGCCTCCTCACGCCGGCTGGCTGCCAGCAGCCGTCGCGGCCCGTGGCGTGCACCCGAGAGGGAGAGAGGTCGAGTCCGCGTGGCTCAGGCCGGCCAGAAGGTGTGTGGCGACGGCACCGTGGCAGGAGTGCGGAGAAGAGCTCGCCGAACGCGAGCAGCGGAAGGCCGAAGTGTGCCAGCGCGAGAGCCTCGCGAACGGGTGCAGAAAAAGCTCGCCGTGACACGATGCCGGGCGGTGGTGGTGCTCTGGCGGCTGTGCACAGTGGGAAACGTCAGGCTGCAACAGGGCAGCACGATGGTCGTGCCCCGCTGCAGCCTGGCCTGACATGCACAGGGCGAACAGAGACGGTACTATCGCCTGGCGCTCGTCTGGGCCAACTTCGACCGCCGCCACAGCTCGCCACGAGCACGCAGCGACAAAATGATGACCGTGTCGAAGTTGAGGCTGGTCGAGAGAAAGAGGCTGCCATGCGAGCCGGCAACTGGCTGGCTCGGCGTGGACAGCCGGCGGCGACTTTTTGCCGAAGAGCGTGCCTGCCGAAGAGCGAGTCTGACTCAAAGTGCACGGAGTGGGCGCCGCCGACCGTCGGGAGGAGTCCGATGGGTGCCAGGACGATCCAGAGAGCGATGAAGGCGCAAATTGCGCCGCCGAAAGTGGCGGTAGAGGCCAGGCCGTGCGCGTGGGCCGGTCGGGCCACGTCCCGGGGCGAGCGATCGAGGGCCGCGGGGCTCGCCCCGTCGGCCGAGCGGTGCGAACGGCCGGTCGCCCGCTTCGGGTTGGACCCGCCGGGTGGTCCGGCGGCGGATTGCATGGCCGGGCGGGCCTCCGGGAGGCAGCCGGGGCTGCGACAGGGGCAGGGCAGAAAATCCCATTCGGAGAGCGTGTGGCGCGACCCGGTTGCTACTTTCAATGATACTAGCTTGGCCCTTGACGGGCCCCGCCCCCAATGGGGGCGGAGTTGAAACTTGAATGGGCTAGCGCTGGCGTGGAGCGTTGACATGAGCACAAAGTTGCTAATGTGCGTAGACGAACCAAAAGTAGGGTTGAATTCGTCCACTTTAAGGCTTGGGGAGTGCTTGGGGTGGCCTCAGGCATCCCCAAGGGAGTCGCAGCGGTGCCCCAACCAAAAGCAGCTTTTAGCGATTGTCGAACCTCGAAGCGCGTTCGTTTGACTTTGAAGAAAGGCACACGGTCTATCGGGCCACCGGTGTCGGGTCACCGGGAAACAAAAATTCGACACTTTGAGGGGTGAGAGCATGCATTATTGTGGCACATCATGTCACATAAGGTCAAGCTTGACCGCAGAAGCATCAAGAAGCGGATACTCCAGCTCGACTGTGCCGGCAAACTGCCTCCTCACGCCGGCCGGCTGCCAGCAGCCGTCGCGGCCCGTGGCGTGCACCAGAGAGGGGGAGAGGTCGAGTCCGCATGGCTCAGGCCGGCCAGAAGGTGTGTGGCGACATCACCGTGGCAGGAGTGCGGAGAAGAGCTCGCCGAACGCGAGCAGCGGAAGGCCGAAGTGTGCCAGCGCGAGAGCCTCGCGAACGGGTGCAGAAGGAGCTCGCCGTGACACGATGCCGGGTGGTGGTGGTGGTCTGGCGACTGTGCACACGAGTGGGAAAAGTCAGGCTGCAACAGGGTAGCACGATGGTAGTGCCCCGCTGCAGCCTGGCCTGACATGCACAGGGCGAACAGAGACCTTGCTATCGCCTGGCGCTCGTCTGGGCAAACTTTGACCGCCGCCCGGCTCGCCACGAGCACGCAGCGACAAAATGATGACCGTGTCGAAGTTGAGGCTGGTCGAGAGGAAGAGGCTGCCGTGCGAGCCGGCAACTGGCTGGCTCGGCGTGGACAGCCGGCGGCGACTTTTTGCCGAAGAGCGTGCCTGCCGAAGAGCGAGTCTGACTCAAAGTGCACGGAGTGGGCGCCGCCGACCGTCGGGAGGAGTCCGATGGGTGCCAGGAGGATTCAGAGAGCGATGAAGGCGCAAATTGCGCCGCCGAAAGTGGCGGTAGAGGCCAGGCCGTGCGCGTGGGCCGGTCGGGCCACGTCCCGGGGCGAGCGATCGAGGGCCGCGGGGCTCGCCCCGTCGGCCGAGCGGTGCGAACGGCCGGTCGCCCGCTTCGGGTTGGACCCGCCGGGCGGTCCGGCGGCGGATTGCACGGCCGGGCGGGCCTCCGGGAGGCAGGCGGGCCGCGACGAGCAGCGGGGCAGAAAATCCCATTCGGAGAGTGGTTGGACAGACCCGGTTGCTACTTTCAATGATAGAGAAGCCCCTCTCACAGCAGACTGGCTCGGACTGGCACTACAAATGGCAAAAGAATTCTTAGGAGACAAGCCTCTCTCACAGCACACTGGCACGACAAGGGCGCGGACTGGCGCGGACTGGCACACGAAAAGAATTCAACGAAAAGACTCTCTCTCACAAAGAAAGAAAGAAAGAAAACAGACAACCCAAGGGAGGGATGGGAGAACGGCACGCCGCCACCACACAGGGATTTTAAGGAGAGGGGTGTGGTGCGCTAGCCGTCGCCCACCCTTGGGCGTCCGCCTCTTCCTATCACTTCGCAGTCTCTCTCCGATTCTCGCTGCAACCTTCGTGCCACCTCGCGGTCGCACCCTTCTCGTCGTGCTCTCCCTTGTCGCCTCTTCCGGGGGAGGGGGAGAGGCCACCTGTTCCGCGGATCGCGAGCAGGCCCCTCCTTGCCCGGTCTGCGATGCAGGACGGTGGTCGTGCCATCGTCGCGTCGCGAGCGAGGGGCGTGTGGCATGTCTTGCGGGTCTCGCGAGGGGCGCCTACTAACCTCGCTTGCGAGGGGCGTGTGGCATGTCTTGCGAGGCTCGCGAGGGGCGCCTGCCAACCTCGCTTCGTCGACGCGGCGCGTCGTACACATACACACACGCCGCAACCGTCGCCGGCCGCGACACGTTCCCGTCGGCCGGACTGTCCTCGTCGAGAGTGTGTGCCGCCAAGGCGGAACGCACTCAGGGACAGTGCCGACGGGACGCGGCTCGAAGGGCGTGGCTCCGCAGCGCGGCTGGCACTCGTCGCAGAGGCCTCGCCTTCGACAAGTCGGGAACGGCTCTACCCGCAACTTTATCGCTAACACGCGCGCACCGCCGAGCCTGCGGCGGGCGCGCTGCGGCCGCACGTCTACCTCCGTCATAGTGCCACGACGTGCGGCCTAGATTTAGCACACGCGCCTCTGCTTGCAAACACTCACCCAATGAATTGTCATCACCCGTGAGTGCGAGATAGGGTTAGTGGTAGGCTACTAGCCCATGAGGAGGGCGACCATAGACACCTCACTAGACCCCACACACGGTCTCGTCCGTGCCTCGCTGGCCGGTGAGATTGCTAGAGGTGGAGCAAGCCTGCTCTAGCCTCGCATGTCACTTCCTGTCGTCTGTTGTTTGTTGTGCCCTTGTTTGTTCCTTTGGCACCTTGGAGTGCTGGGGGGGGCGACAGGATGGGCGTGGCCCTGAGTTATGTGTACGCTATCATGTATCTTATTCGGACCCCCCCCCTTGGCGCCTTGTGATTTTCGTGCGAAGACAGCGAGATCTCGGCCCGCCGTCCTCCGCTCGCGCCGGCCGCCCATGCGCTCGCGGGGCTCCCCGACGGGGCGGGCCTCGTGCTGATGGACCCAGCCGAGGTGCCCAACCAGTTGGAGCCGCGCCGACGCGCTGCGCGCGACCACCAGGCAGCTTTTCAGCGCGGTCGAGGACGGTGGGTGTTTTTGGCTTCGCCACACCGTCCAAAGCGTGCGCCATGCGCTCGCCGACATCGAGCGTCCGAGCACGCCTGTCCGACGAGCGGCTTGCTGTGCGGACGCCTTCTTGTCGCTCTCTGTGCCAGCCCTCCAACGTGATAGGAACGAGTGTATCGCTTTGACGGATCGACCGTGCTTGTTATCAAGACTGGTGTGACGTACACAGTGACAGACGACACATCTTCTCTCAACCCGCCGGGACGCAAAACGCTCTCGACGAGAGCCACAAGAAGGCGTCCGCACAGCAAGCCGCTCGTCGGACAGGCGTGCTCGGACGCTCGATAACGGCGAGTGCATGGCGCACGCCTTGGACGGTGGCGAAGCCAAAAACACCGATGGTGGCCGTCCGCTGGCGTGAGCAGCGGCGGTCGAGACTCACCCTTCGCGCCGACGACCTAACCTCACTCGGAACAACCTCACCCAAGCACAACCCAACCTAACACGAAACAACCTCACAAAAAGCACGATTCTCAAGTCCAACTGCCAGTAACTGATTTTGGCCCATGCGCATGCTCTTCCTCGTGCTCGTCGCGCGCTCGGGAGCCGGAGTGGCGGGGTCGGAGCTGCTGCAACGGCGCGAGTGGCCGCGAGGGGTCGTGCTGGGGCTCGCCAGAGAACGAGGCCACGGCGCGGCGCTCGCGGCGGCGCACGGGGCAGCTTTGAGCAGTGCAGCGCCTCAACATCAGCTTCAAGCAGTGCAGCGCAACGCCAGTGGCCTCTCTGGAGCTGTGCGGCGGCTGGCGGGCCTGTGCGACGGCGCCGATCCGTGGGCTCGGGACGCGCAGTCGGCTCGCGTGCCGGTTGCCGAGTCAGCCTGGCTGGCGAGAAGCGCCAAGGCCTTCCCTGCATTCTGGGCGCTGCCCAGAAGTGCGCAGTGCCTTTGCTGCGCCGACGGGCGGCCTCGATGCGGATTGCCGCGAGTGGCGTGGGAGCCTCCAGTGGCACGGTCGTTGGTCAACACCGCGGCGCGCGCGCGCCGCGGGTGCTGCACAACAAGCGGAGGGCATGGGCGGGCGCTCTATCGCTTTCCGGAGCCCAACTTTGACTATCGATTGCCGCCGGTTATTATAACCGGTGGGAGATCGTTCCGGCAGACGGGGGGATTCAACGCGGCGATAACTGCCCGAGACGTCCCTAACCTTTATTTATTTCTGCCCTGCTTCAGGAACCGGAGGCCGTCTTCCTCAACCAACCAAACCTCATTACCGACTGCCGGTCGTTGGGGACACGTGACTCCTGCAAAGGGCAGTGTCTCCACCCGGGAGTCGGACATTCCAAACCCCCCCCTGCCCCCTCTCTCTCCCCCCCCCATCCTAGCCCTCTTTCTCTCTCCTCCTCTTTCTTTCTCTCCTTCTCCCTCATTCCCCCCCCCTCCCCCCTCTCCATCTTTGCCGCCCCCGTGCCAACCCCCGCCGCCGCCTCGCCTGCCTCCACCTCTTCTGCCACCTCACCCTTCGCTCCCCCCGCCGCCGCCGTTACCTCCCCCACCCCCTCCCTCGCCGTTACCGCCGTTACCCCATCCGTGGCCGCCGACACCAACCCCCTCGCCCCCTCCGCCGCCTCCCTCTCCACAGCCGCCGTCGCCACCTTCTCCATCACCCTCGCCCCCCTCTCCTCCACCTCCTCCGTTGCCGCCGCCTCTGCAACCCCCTCCCTGGCCGCCTCCACCAAGACCGTCATCCCATCGACCCTCTCCCCCGCCTTCCTCTCCGCCGCCACCGTCCCCGCCGCCCCCTCCGTACCCGCCTCCCCCTCCGTCGCCACCGCCATCGCCATCGCCATCGCCGGTTCCGCCGCCCCTGACACCGGCTGCGCTACCGCCGTCGCACCGGCCATTGCCCTCCCCGCCACCACCATCCCCGCCACCGCCGTCTCCGCCCCCACCAAGCCCTTCCCCCGATTCCTACGGCTAGTGGGAATAGCGGAAGCAGAAATGGCGGGAGCGCTGCTCGGGATCCCGTTCGTTCCTACGTTCAGCGTGGATCACCCTCCAAGCCGTGAACAGGCCCTGTCCAGGAGGCCCGAAAAGAAAGAGAGAAAACAGACAACCCAAACGAGGGATAGGGGAGGGAGGAGGACAGGGTCCCCACCTGCACGAGCAGGATTTTGAGGGAGGATTCCGGGTATGTTTTTCTCTTTTCGGTGTACCTGTGTTAGTGCCAGTGCGCGCCAGTCCCGTGCCCAGTGTTGTGCGAGGGGGTTGTAAAATTCTCTTTTCGCGCACAGAGGGCGCGAAAATCTGTGCTGCCGCGAAATCTGTGCTGCCGCTTCCCAGCAACCCTCAGCTTCCTCGATATGGCGCAAGACGCGTTCGCGCAGGTCCGCTGATCCGCCCCGAACCCCGCCCGCTCTGTTGCGGCGACCGTGCCGCCCACCGCCACGTCAAAAGCCGTGAGGTCCCCGCCGGAGCCCGGCCGGCACGACCTCTCTGCTCCGGTCGCCGCCCTCGCCGCCGCCATCAGCCATCGCCGGCAGGCCTCTCTATCGCGGAGGGACAGTGTCGAGCCATTCTGCCCGCACCTCTCGTGTCGCCGCCGCGCCGAGGGCCCCTCCTTTGCCGATTCATTCTGCCCACCGCCGCCGCCTCTGCCCTCGCCGCCGCCCGCCGCCCCTCACGTCGCCGCCACCGCCTCCGCCGCCGCTTCTCCCGCCGCCGACACGTCCCTCCCCGCCCTCGTCGCGCAGGGTGTGCGCGAGCACTTTGAGGTCTTTCTCGAGAGCTTCTCGAGCGAGCCTGCCTCGGCGCACGACACCTCGTCGACCGCGGGCGGGATGGCGCTCGACTACATGGAACAGGTGCGACCGCCGCCGCTCGCCGCCGGCACCCGCCCCCGCTCCCCGTCGCGGCTCACCCGCCCCGCCCCGCCCCGCAGTGCAAGCAGATGAAGCTCGACGAGCGGACGACTCTGTACGTCGACTTTCGCCACATCGAGAGCACGGACCAGAGTCTGGCGGACGCCATCACCGCCGAGTACCACTACCTGGAGGACGAGCTGCGCAGCGCCGTGCGCAACATCATGCGCAAGCGGTACCCCGAGTACGCCACCGAGGAGAAGGAGTTCTTCGTCAACTTTTACAACACCTCGGCGCTGCTGCGCGTGCGCGACATGAAGTCGGATCGCGTCGGCAAGCTGACGAGCTTCTCGGGGACGGTCACGCGCACCTCCGAGGTGCGGCCGGAGCTCGTGACCGGCATCTTCGAGTGCGAGCTCTGCGGCGCCACGTCCGACCCGGTGCGCGCTGCCCGCACCGGCGACCGCCGGCCCCGGTCCGCGGCTCGACGCCGCCCGCCGCGCCGCCCGTCCCCTCGGCAGGTGCCGCAGCAGTTCAAGTACTGCGAGCCGCAAAAGTGCAGCAACGCGTCGTGCCCGAACAAGACCAGCTGGCGGCTCAAGCACTCCGTCGGCGAGTCCGTCTTTATGGATTGGCAGCGCGTGCGCGTGCAGGAGAATGCGACCGAGGCGCGTTATCGCGACAGCCCACTCCCTTGCCCCCTCGCCGCCGCCTGCCCCGCCACCCCCCCCCTTCCGCGCGGCGTCGCCCGCGCCCTCCCCACCCCACCTCCGCCCCCGCCCTTCCCGCTCGCAGATCCCCGCCGGCTCGATGCCGCGCACCATCGACGTCATCCTGCGCGGCGACACCGTCGAGCGCGCCAAGGCTGGCGACAAGTCCATCTTCACGGGGACCCTCGTGGCCGTGCCCGACGTCGCCCAGCTGTGCGCACCGGGCGAGCGGCTCGAGATGGTCTCGAAGGTCGATGCGCGCAACCCCACCGACGGTGCGCGCCACCCCCCTCGCGGCTGCCTCCCTCCCCACCGAGAGCCTGCGTGGGGACGCGAACCGGAGCGCCTCGGAGGCCGAGCGCGCTCCCGTGCCACCCTTTGCGGCCGCTCCCCACGCGCGCTCCCCACGCCGCGCATGCTTCGCGACGGTCGGGGTCTGGCGCGTACTCCTCCGGCGCAGCGCCCCAACAATTTCCGAAGCGACACGCCCCGTCTTAGGGGGAGCGAGGGTCCCTCTCAGGGCCACCCGCCCTCCCCCCCCGGGGCCCGCGCCGCCCACTGCGCCTTCTTGGTTGGCCTCGCCACGTCCCGTCGGCGCGAGGGCGGCGGGGGCACACACACCGTGCCCGGCCCTGGCCCCTCCCTCTCCCTGCCCCCTCCTTGCCACTGGTGGGTGGCCACAGCGGCAGCGCCCTACCGGCTGTAGCTGGGTCGCTGAGCGCGCTCGACTCACCCCCACCCCCTCCGGCCGACGGCAGGCGTGTCGGGGCTCACCAAGCAGCTCGGCTGCCGCGAGCTCACCTACCGGCTCGTCTTCCTCGCCTCGTCGGTGCAGCCCGCCGAGCTGCAGTCGGGCTTCGTCAACATCCGCGACGACTCGGAGGAGGCGATCCTCAACTCCTTCTCGGCCCAGGACAAGGACACGATCGAGGCGATGCGGACCACGGCGGGCATCTACGAGAAGCTGGCCAAGGCGATCGCGCCGACCATCTACGGCCACGAGGAGATCAAGAAAGGCATCCTGCTCATGCTCCTCGGCGGGGTGCACAAGGAGGCCAAGAAGGAGGGCGGCGGCGACGGCACCAAGCTGCGCGGCGACATCAACTGCTGCCTCGTCGGCGACCCGTCGACCGCAAAGTCCAACTTCCTCAAGTACGTCTGCTCCATCCTGCCGCGAGCCGTCTTCTCGTCGGGCAAGGCCTCGACCGCCGCCGGCCTCACCGCCACCGTCTCCAAGGACGAGGAGACGGGCGAGTTCTGCATCGAGGCCGGCGCGCTCATGCTCGCCGACAACGGCATCTGCTGCATCGACGAGTTTGACAAGATGGACGACAAGGACCAGGTCGCCATCCACGAGGCGATGGAGCAGCAAACCATCTCGATCGCCAAGGCTGGCATCCAGGCGCCGCTCTGCGCGTGCACGCAGCCTCGCCCGCCGCCCACCCTCACCAGGCCCTCCTGGCTCCCCGCCGCGACAGGCGACGCTCAACGCGCGGGCGTCGATCCTCGCCGCCGCCAACCCGATGGACGGCCGGTACGACCGGCGCAAGACGCTCAAGCAGAACCTCAACCTCACGCCGGCCATCATGAGCCGCTTCGACCTCTTCTTCGTCGTGCTCGACGAGCAGGACGAGCGGACCGACCTCGCGATCGCGTCGCACATCGTGTCGTTGCACCAGCACGGCTCGCTCGCGCACCTGACGCAGCAGCCCGACTTCTCCACCTCCCAGCTGCAGCGCTACATCCGCTACGCGCGCTCGCTCAAGCCGGCCCTCTCCGACGCGGCGGCGCGGCAGCTGGTGCAGTACTACGCCGAGCTGCGGCGCGGCGAGCAGGCGGACCCGGGCGCGTACCGCGTGACGGTGCGGCAGCTCGAGGCGATGATCCGGCTCGGCGAGGCGCGCGCGCGCGCCGAGCTCGAGCAGACCATCTCGGTGGCGCACATCAAGGAGGCGAAGCGGCTGCTCAAGGCGTCGATCATGCACGTCTCGCGCGACGACATCGACATGGTCGGCGACGACGACCTCGACGACGAGCTGCAGGCGCAGGTCGAGCGCGCCGAGCAGGTGCGGCGCGAGGAGCAGGCGCAGGCGGCGCAGCAGCAGCAGCAGCAGCAGCAGCAGCAGCAGGGGGCGGGCGGCGCCGAGCAGCCGGCGGCGGGCCCGAAGAAGGTGACCTCCATCTCGTACGACAAGTACTCCAAGGTGTCGAAGTCGATCGTGCTGTACATCCGCTCGCAGGAGAGCCAGAACGAGACGGCGGGCATGCGGCAGGGCGACGTCGTGGAGTGGTACCTCAACCAGCAGGAGGAGCTCGACACGATCGAGGCGCTGGCC
>NW_005200659.1:177701-178603 GCF_000372725.1 Emiliania huxleyi CCMP1516 | reverse complement strand
TCGCTCTCGAGGCCTTCCGGGCCAGATAATTATTGCATGTGTCTGTCGGTGATACGGTTCGTTGTTTTGATAGAATGAAGAACAAAATGACCACACCCCGCCACAGCGCCCGACTACCGGGGTTACGCTTACGGCTCTCTATAAAGAGCGCGCCGGGGCTAGCAGTCGAGTTTAGAGGGACTATTAGAGCGCTCACGTGTGCCCACGTCGCATCGCGCGGCGTCGGCTAACCCTCAGCAGCGTCGCACACTTCACACAGACCCGGCCTCAATAGGTCTCAATTTCGTTATTCTTATGTGTGCTGTCCTTCTCTGCTTCTCTCACTCTCTCTAACCACACAGGCACGTCTTCTGCTAGCTTTGACGCTTGGTCACCACCGCGGCCGCAAAGGCTGGCCGCAGCGCGACGGCGCTCTCCGCAATCGCCGGCAGACCCGCCAAATCGCACGTCAGCAAACCCTCGAGCTCGGTGAGCTCGGCGTGCGGCAGCGATAGGCCCGCGGCGAAAATGTTGGACAAATAGCCCACGTCGGCGGCCAACTGCTTGGCGCCGGCGGCAGAGAGCGCCGGCAATGCCTCGACCGCAGCGAGCAGCAGCGACTTGGTGCGCGTCGCCACCGCGCCCATCCAAGCGACGACGTTGGCGCGCTCCGGCTCGAGATCTGCGTCCTCCTCCTCATCGGCCGGCGCGCGCAAGTCCGCGTGCAACTCGCAGAGGGCGGCGCCGGCGGCGTATGGCTCGAGGAGGAGGAACATGCCCAACAAATGCTCCCCCACGCGGGTAATGTACGCCTACAAGCGCGTCCGGACGCACAGTCTGGAGGGGAGAGACGTCTCGAGGCGCCGCGTGTAGTCTCAGCGCGTCAGAAACACCTTGGGCGTCGCCGAGAACGCGAGCAGCGC
>NW_005200659.1:168361-176036 GCF_000372725.1 Emiliania huxleyi CCMP1516 | reverse complement strand
GCGTCGGCGACAGCGCTCGCGGCGCCGAGCGCGCGCAGCGTCGCGGCGTGGCGCGCAACCTCGGCGGGCTGGCGGCCCGAGATGGCCTCGAGGAGCGCGGGCCGCAGCCCGTCCTCAAGCTTCGCCACCAGCGCGTCCGTCCGGCCCGCCGCCGTCGGCAGCAGCCGACTCGCCTGCCCGCCGAGCGCCGATAGCCGCGCGCGCGCCGTCGAGAGCGACGCGGCGGCCGCCGCGGAATCGCCGCGCGAGAAGGAGCGCTCGGCGGCGTCGAGGGCGCGCAGGGTCTGGTCGGCGTGGGCGAGCGTCGAGCCGGCGGCCGCGACCGCCTGCTGGAAGGAGAGCACCTGCCGGATCTCGCGCACGGCCGCGGCCGACGACGCCTCAATGGCGGCCGCCTGCTCGATCAGCGCGGCCAGCTCGCCCCTCGTGCTGCGCGCCTGCTCCTGCGCGGCGCCGACGTCGGCCGCCACGCTCGGCGCCATGTGGGCCAGCGTGAGCGACGCCTCCTGCATCGCCGTGTCGACATCGGCGGCCTGCAGCTGCAGCTTGGTCAGCAGCACCGACAGCCGCACGCCCAGCGGCTCGGCCGGGCCGGCGTCCGGCGGCCGCGACGACGCCTCGCGGAGCGAGGCGTTGAGCCAAGCCTGGGGCGAGAAGCTTGGGCTCCCCCAGCGCGTGTCGTCGGACTCGGGCATGTGCAGTCGGAGCGAGCCAGAAGTAGAGGAGTGAAGAAAAGAAACGGCTCATATGTTCAAGAGTTTCATCGCCTCGATCGTGTCTTTTCATTCGCTTCCTTCTGATTCTGCATTGCGCCGCCCACCAAGCAGTTCCTCCACGAGTTCGCCAAATGTCCAGTCCGAGTTCCCGTAGGCCGGACTGTCCTGGTCGAGAGTGTGTGCCGCCAAGGCGGGGCTACTCGGGGACAGTGGCGACGGGAAGCGGCTCGTGAGACGACTCCCGCGAAAGCACGGGTGGCATCCGTGGCGTGGGGCTCGCCTTCGAAAAGTCGGGCATGGCTCTCCCCGCAACTCTGTCGCTAACACGCGCGCACCACCGAGACTGTGGTGGGCGCGCTGCGGCCGCACGTCTACCTTGCTTCGTCATAGTGCCACGACGTGCGGCCTAGAATTAGCACACGCGCCTCTGCTTGCATACACTCATACATTGGATTGTCATCGCCTGTGAGTGCGAGAAGGGCTAGCCGCAGGCAGCTAGCCCATGAGGAGAGCGTCCATAGACACCTCACTAGACCCCACACACGGTCTCGTCCGTGCCTCGCCGGCCGGAGAGATTGCTGGAGGTAGAGCAAGCCTGCTCTAGCCTCGCATGTCACTTCCTGTCGTCTGTTGTGTCGTTGTGCCCTTGTTTGTACTCTTGGCACCGTGGAGTGCTGGGGGGGGCGACAGGGAGGATATGGCCTTGAGTTATGTGTACGCCGACTCAGGGTGTGTGGCAGCCCGCTGGCTGTGTGTCTTGTGAGCTTGTTTGTGTCTGTGTGTCGCTCGTGCGTGTCGTCATCATCTGTCCAGCGTCCACCCATACCGCGTTGGTGTCCAGTCCGAGCCTGGCTGTTCTTCACCTTTCTACCTACCTACCTACCCTGACTGTCGTTCATCTTTCTACATACATACATACGCCAAAGAAGTCGCGGGCACTCAACACGCGGGACCGGACGGTCTATGGAGCGGCGTCGGCGCCGCCTGCAAGAAGAATCTCTCTCTCTCTCTCTCTCTCTCTCTCTCTCTCTCTCTCTCTCTCTTTGTTGTTGTTTGTTTAAGTTCCCGTGTTATTTCTTCAAAACAAGTAAGCGAGCACGTCCTGGTCGTGTCCCCACGCCGAAGACGCGCCTAGCCGCGGACAACCGTGTCCCACGCCGAACGAGCACGCAGCCACCATGATCCAGTTCGACGAGCACGGCTTTCGCCGCCGGGTGGAGGAGGCGGTGGTCACGCTGCAAAAGCTGCTGCATTCCACGCGTCGGCCGACCTTTGCCGAGGACGTGCCAAACCACTCGTACCAAGACAAGTACCTCCTAGCCGAATTTCTCACAAATTGCGGCCTCGCCGCGCAGTGCACCTGCCTCGAAGCGCTTGGCGTGGGCACCCAACAGCTTGCCACGCTCGTCGAGTGGAGCGCGAGCGAGACTGTCACCCTGCGCCTCGCCGGGCGGCAGCGCTGCACCTTCCTCCGCGAGGAGGAGCGAGAGGTCGAGTCCAAGGCCAAGGTCGTCAAGGAGAGCACTATCTTCGGCAAGTCCGAGCAAAAGGTGGTCACCCGGGTCAACGAGTGGTTCTGGAAGATCGACGTTGAGTGGGAGCTCGTTGCGTACGCCGGCACGATGGGTGGCCCGCGCCAGCTGCGGCTGCAGGGGCGCTCGGGCTCGGCCCAGCTCAAGACAACAACGTCGGCGACGCCAGAGCCCGCCGGCCAGGTCGAGTTCATCCCGACAGAGGTTCCGATAACCTGGCTGCTGCAGCAAGTCAAGCTGCCGGGGGGACTGGTGGGAGCGGCGCACGTTCTCAGCTTCAAGATTGACCGCGACGCCGAGGGCTGCCGCACGCCCCGGCGCAACCCGCAGGTCGAGGCAGCGCTGCACGCCGCTCGCGAGCTGTGCGCGTGGTCGAAGAGGGTCTGCCAATTCATGAACCAGCGCATCTTCTCCAAGGCGGAGCGCTGCGCAAAGGTGCAGGCGCACACCGGCCGCGACGGCTTCCTCGCTTTGATCGCCTCCACTCACCAGCCAAGCGAGCTCTTTGTGCCAGTCCTCCCCCTCTTCGAGGCGCGGGCGGCGGAGGAAGAGGCGGACGCAGCCGGCGGCGACGGCGACGGCGGCGACGGCGACGGTACGCTCGTGAGCGTCACCGCGGCGGCGGCCGAGGCGGCGTCCACCCCGGTCCTCCGCATCGGCGACATAAACGCGATGCTGGCCGAGCAGCGGCGCGCATTGGAGGCCAAGTGGGCCACGCTCGCCGACGCCTGCCCGCCAGCGGACGACGGCTCCCTCCTCTCGCCCGTCGAGCTGAAGCTCTCCATCGCGGTCAAGCACTTGGACGACTGCTGCTCGCAGCTCTCGCAGGGCGTCGACTACATCGAGGCGATGCTCAAGAAGCAGCTGCTCGACGCCGTCGGGCGCTTGGTCACTCCCGCAGATTTCCAGCGGTACATGGACTTCCACGGCCAGCGCCTCTTCAAGCCCGAGTATGCGCCCAAGCCCTTCTGCTTCGCCGTCCGCCGCCCCGACCACTACCCGGAGGGCACGCTCACCATCGAGCACCTCTCGCCGGACCGCTCGCGCGGCGCAATCCACACCAGCGGCGCAATCCACACCATCTGCCGCCGCGTGGCCGAGCCGGTAGCGCCGATGAGCTTCGCGCTCGACGCGGCCACGCGCGTCAGCTTTACCGGCGAGCGCTTTGTGCACGCGTACGTCGCGCACCAGTTTGGCGACCCGCCCTCCCCTCCTCCTTCACCACCGCCACCGAACTGGCGGTCTCCGCCCGCGCCGTGCACCGGTTCCGGTGCGTCAGTACTCATGCTGGGCGCACGCGCGCGGCAGTTCTCCTCGTTCATGCTGCTGCTTGGCCGTATGGGGCCGGCAGGCACCTTCGAGCAGAAGCACGCCCTCATCCTGCAGAACAAGGACGCGGTCGACATCCCGCTGATGCTCGAGGCGCTGCCGTCAGCGACGGAGTTCCGCGACGCGATCTCGAGCCTGTCGCCGGAGCAGCAGCGCTTCGCCAAGGCGTACCGCGCGATGCAGCTCGAGGGGTCCGTCTTCGGCATCCTCGTCATCCAGCTCAAGCCGCAGCTCGAGGCGCTGCTCAAGCTGCCCCACGACGCGCTGACCAAGGAGATCGCGCTCACGCAGCAGCTGCTCGACCTCTTCATCCAGTACCAGATCCCGTCCGACCTGCTCACCTACGCCGGGCCCGCCTCTGCGTCGCCCGAAGAGAAGCTCGAGGCCGTGCGTGGGCACGTCGCCGCCATCTACAAGATGGTCGAGGCGGCCAAGGAGGGCGAGCTGCATGCCGCCAGGCAGCAGGCGATGATGGAGCAGCCATTTCATGAGTACGCGGAGTCGTTTGGTGACACGAGCGCCGGATTCTCCCTCTTCCAATGCGGCGATGCATCAGCGAGGTCGGCATCACCGCCGGATTCACCGCCGCGCCGCAATGCCCGCAGCATCCAGCGCACAGCCAGCAGCGCCTCTGCCGCCCCCCCACCCCGCCATAGCGCTGCCCAGAAGCGCGTCCGGATGCCGGTCGCTGCGTGCGCAGCCGGGGCGGCACCGCCCGGCTGTGGCCCGCCCCCACCGCCCGGCGCGTCGTTTCCGGCGCCAACCGCAAAGGCTACGCCAGCGCCCATCGCCGGGCCGGCGGAGGCGAAGGCGAACGACGACGACTTCGACACGGCGGACGACGTGGCGTCCGAGCTCGACTACACCAAGATCCCCTCGACGCTCGATGCGAAGCTGCTGACGGCGGAGGGCGGCGCCGCGATCCGGCCCACAACGATTAAGGTGGGCGAGACGTGGACGAAGCGGTCGCAGAAGGCGCTGCTCGGCAAGCCGAAGGAGGAGGCGCTGCACACCGAGGAGCAGCAGCGCGAGAAGCAGGCCGCCTTTGACCTGCTCGACGCGCTCTCGTGCTCGGGCGCGCTGCCGATCGCGTGCTGCTCGCTGCACGTCGTGGTCGCCGCCACGCACGCCTTCGACCAGTCGCTGCTCGACACGGTGATCCAGCAGAACGTCAACCCGATCGAGAAGCTCGAGCGGTCGTCGCTCCTCGTCGCAACGACGATCCACGACGCGCCCGCGGGGCGGCTGCTGCGCGACGAGATGCGCGAGCGCGTCGCGCGCTTCGCAGCGCCGGAGCTCCTCGGCGGCGACGCTGCCGCCGCGGGCGAAGGCGCGGTCGCTGATCTGCCGTAGTGAGAGCGCGCCACGGCCCACTTGCACCATAGCGGTGCTTCACATGAGCATGAGGGAGCAGTTGGCACGGTGTGGCGCCTGCTTCTGGGCCGCCGAAACTAGATATGCCTCATCTCTTGCTCTCCTGTCTTGCTCCTGCTTGGGGGCCAGGCCTAGGGTTGGGGAGCGAGAGAGAGAGCAGAGAGATGGAAGAGATAGAGAAGAGGGAGCTGCCATTGGGCATGGTGACTACGTTTGCCTTTCGTACAATGACATGTGTGTTTGAGTATACTCTAGTCTCTACGCGGCGGGACGAATTTTTCTCTCACTCTCTCTTCGACATCGTCCGATGGATGGATGGGCGAACAGCAACAGGTGAGACGTCTGGTCTCTGTCTCACGGGTGTTTCGTCCCTGTCGCCTGTCTCAACGCTGTGCCACAATCCCACAAATGCGTCTCACGTCAGTAATGTCTCACGGACTCTCACCGATCTCTGCGTTGTCTCAGCCTGGTCACAGACAGCAACAGTCTCACTTTGTCTCAAGGATGTCACACACACGGCACAGTCACCTTCAGAGACGTGTTTGAGGCACCCTTGAGACACCAGTGAGACAAATGTTCACCCCTGCGGAGTGGGAGAGATTTTGAGAGTCATGTCCGAGAGCGCAGTTAGGAGCGCCGACGTCAAACGATGTGCATCCGACAGCCGAGGCCCAGCCCCAGAGGAGTTTCGTGTCCGGTTTTCTCGACTGTGGGTCGAAATCCACAGGAGATGCTGTGTACGGCGGCTGTAGCAAAAAAGAAATTTATGGGTTTGGGTAGCAGAAACAGGAAGGCGCCGCGCGCAGCAGCACTCGCTCATCGACGCGACAGGAGACGCCGTGACAACTCTCCACACCGCGCCATGCGCGCAACCGTCGCGCCAACCTGCCCGTGCGTCCCCGCTGAGCCCAGCGCCGGAGCCCGCAGCCGCACCACGTCGACCTTGCCGTCCTGTGCCTCTGGCGCTCCGCTGCTGCAATCTTTTCGGCAGCGCGGGCGGCGGAGGACCCTGCGACGCCGTTGAAGCGGATCCGCGCCAGGAGGCGGCTGGGCCCGCGTTCGCCTTGAGTCCTGTGCCCAGTGTCGTGCAAAGAAAGAAAACGGACACTCCAAGGGAGGGATGGGAGCAGACGGCACGCCGCCACCACACAGCGATTTTAAGGAGAGGGGTGTGATGCGCTAGCCGTCGCCCACCCTTGGGCGTCCGCCTCTTCCTATCTCTCTTCGCAGTCTCTCGCCGATTCTCGCTGCAACCTTCATGCCACCTCGCGGTCGTCCCACTCTCGTCGTTCTCTCTCTTGTCGCTTCTTCCTCTGTCGCGTCGTTCTCTTCTGCCTCGTCCTGCGACGCCGCCGCCGCCTTGCGGCCAGGCATGAGGCGTGAACAGCTAGGATTTCTTTTTCTCCGTACCTGTGGGGGTGTCAGTGCGCAGTCCCGTGCCCAGTGTTGTAGAGAGAGAGAGATTTTTGAAGACCAACTTCTTTCCAACTTCTTTCTTCTTTCTCTCAGACGCCGTAGCGCGCTGCCATGGTGGCCGCTGCCTTGGGCAGTGGCCACGGTGGCCGACCCAGGGCTCCTACGCGGCTACAGCCGCGCGCGACCGCTGCCGCTGGCACCGGCCGCGAGGACTCTGGCTCGGCATGCGCGCCACCGGCCGGTGGGCCGCGCTCCGCAGGACGACGCCTGGATGCAAAAGGCATCCCGTGCACGCTTCAGCAGAGCTCGGCCGGCCGGCCGCCGCGATGGGGCGGCGAGCACCTGGAGGCCCCTCCTGGCGCTGCTGCCTCGGCTCGACCGCCGGGCGCGCCGCGAGGCGAGCAGCAGCGAGGCGAGCAGCAGCGAGGCGAGCAGCAGCGAGGGCCTATGTGCGCTTTGGCAACACGGAGACCGGGCTGCTCAAGTTGGTCAAAGGGCGCGGCAAGTGGTCTCCGTCGGGAGCGACGGCAGCGGCGGTGGCGGGGGAGGAGGAGGAGGCCGAGGAGGAGGGGGAGGAGGGGGAGGAGGAGGATGCCCCCAAGGGAAAGCTCAAGGAGCAGCCTGGCGATTACCCCTTTGCGCGGCAGCAGGATTGCGATCTACGTTTGTTTGATTTTGAGGCTTTCGGAGGCTTTGGAAAGGAGGTTCGCAGCACCCTGAGGGAGGCGGCGAACCAGCTGAGCAACAAACTTTCGCACGCTCAGCACCTGGACGAGGTCACATGGACCACCAAGAACTGGCACGGGCTGCAGATGCAGCGCTTGTCTGTCGTCCTCCACACCGCCGTGGCGTGGCAGACGGTGAACGAGCTAGCGTGCGGGGAGAGCGGCATTGTGCATGGTGCGGAGTGCATTGCCGTTCTTAACGGAGTCGCTTAGGCGGCTCCGGTGGTGAGCCTGTGTGTGTGCCAGTCCGCGCCAGTCTGCGCCCTTGTCGTGCCAGTGTGCTGTGAGAGAGGCTTGTATCTTAAGAATTCTTGTGAGAGAGAGATTTTAGAAAACCAACAAGAAATCACGACTGTCACAGTGATTTGGGCTCGGCAGCTTGTCAGCCCTCAGCCGAAGCTGGGGCCGGTCCCGTAGCCGAGAGAGCCCGCGCCGATGAGTTCGACGCGGTCGGGGGGGCCTGCGGAGAGAGGCCAGCGAGGTGGCGATCGCTGTACTTCTTCTTGTGTTGTACGAGAGCCTTTTACATCTGTCAAAATTCTTTTTCAGTGTGTGCCGCCGGCCTCGCCTCCCCCCCCCCCCC
>NW_005200659.1:125065-168261 GCF_000372725.1 Emiliania huxleyi CCMP1516 | reverse complement strand
GTGTGTGTGTGTGTGTGTGTGTGTGTGTGTGTGTGTGTGTGTGTGTGTGTGTGTGTGTGTGTGTGTGTGTGTGTGTGTGTGTGTGTGTGTGTGTGTGTGTGTGTGTGTGTGTGTGTGTGTGTGTGTGTGTGTGTGTGTGTGTGTGTGTGTGTGTGTGTGTGTGTGTGTGTGTGTGTGTGTGTGTGTGTGTGTGTGTGTGTGTGTGTGTGTGTGTGTGTGTGTGTGTGTGTGTGTGTGTGTGTGTGTGTCTGTCTGTCTGTCTGTCTGTCTGTGTCTGTGTCTGTCTGTGAATCAGTCTGTGTCTGTGTCTGTGTGTGTGTGTGGTTTCCAGGACTTTTGGTTTTTTGGGGCTGTGTTTTGTGCCTACCTCCAAGAAACAAAATACGCCGCCGATTCCACAATGCTGCACGCGTGGGCAATGCCGGGCAGGATGTCGGGCCCACCCGCGCACGTCCTTGTCGGAACGTGACCAAGCGCACGCCACAAGGACGGTCGAAACCGCGAGCACACCACCCAGCCAACCAATGTCGGGCAGCAGCGAGATGGAGAACACCGACATGAACAACATGAACACAGACGCGAAGATCAAGACGGATGCTCTCGGCGTCCTGCCCGAGCCGCTCAACGGCGGGACTACGGCCAACCGGCAGCTCATGGCGCACATTGGCCCGATCCGCGCAGCGATTGCCTCGAAGCTCGGAGTGAAGCTGGACCACATGCGCATCTCCAACAAGATGTGGAACGTGCTGAAAGAGCTCGAGGCAGAAGACCGCATCAATGCGGTCAAAAAAATGGAGAAGGAGAAGGACATCCACCGCGAGATTTCCAGGGGCAAATTCGTGGTGAGCAACAGCCCCCCAAATAACAGCCCCTATTCTCCCACCCTCCTGCGCCATGCGCCAAACACTTCGCGATTTACCGCTGAGAGCCGTCTTGACGATGCAGGTCTTCATGTCCACGGGGGCAAGGGCCGCTGGCATGTTCGCCGCCAAAACGCTCGAGGAGACGCTCGAGGACCGCGCTGCACGCATCGAGATCCCAGAGGAGGTGCTCGCCAAAATCGACGCCTGCTGGCAGCTGGAGGAGCAGTACAAGACTGCGTGTACGCAGCTGCACGAGGACAGTGACGCGGTGACGCTTGTTGCGGACGAGGACGGGGAAGACAAGTCTGTGACGGCCCCGGCCTTCACGGCCCTCTTGGAGCGCGCCAAGATGAAAAAGCAGCAGGACCAGGAGGAGAAGGCCGCAATGCAAGACGCGGACAAGATCAAGATCGAGCAGTTGCTCAAGTCGGAGGAGGCCGAGCTGAGCCTTCTCGAGGACAAGCTGGACGAGCAGCGGCGTCGGAAGACGAGCATCGATGCGGAGCTGGCCAAGGAGAAGGACCAGCGCGACACGCTTGAGAAGGAGGCTGTCGCGCTCGCTCGTGTCGTTTTGAAGAGCGAGGGGCAGGAGGCGCGCGACAAGGATCTTCGGAAGCTGCGGGTCAAAAACCTGGAGGCGATCAATGAGAAGGAGGAGGAGGCCACAAAGCTCGAGGACTCCATCGAGCAGTACAAGAAGGAGAAGGCCAAGCGCGAGGTGAAGATCGCAAAGTATCGCAGCAAGATCGGTCAGAAGCGCCCTGCGGCGAGCTCGGAACGGGGGGGGAAGAAGCAGAAGATGTGATCCCCTCGATCGTATGTTGGATTCATCACATGCCCTGACATCCCGTGTTTACGTCTTTCCGGGGGGCGTCCGGCATCGCTCTCCTCCGCCCTCTCTTCCATACCCACCTCTCTCCCACTTCTCCATTCCATTACTGTTTTTGTTTATATTTTATGGGTTCGGGTTTTTGTCTTTGTTTTATGCTGCTCGGGTCTAGCTCTAGAGGTCTCGATGTAAATACGGCTAGCCCGCGTATAATAGCCTATAGCTCTTCAGACACACACGCCGCGCAGGCGCAGCTAGAGAACAACTGAGAATCTGGTTCTGGACTCCTCTTTATTCGTGTACCGCATACGGCACGGAGAGAACAAGGACAACAATAGTCAATTCATACACCGCCCGCCTCCAAAAGCGCACAGAAGCCACATCTCAAGAGCAAAACACGAAAGCAGTGGAGGGGGGCGTGGAGTCGAGCGGAGCGAGACAGCAGATACGCGCTCACACCCTTGCCGGGCGGCGCAGACACCAATACACGCCGGCGGGCGGGCTCAAGCCTCCCTTGGAGGGTTGGGATGAATTTCGCCAAATCAGATTTCTTTTTTTCGGTGCGAAATGGGTGCCTACCCTCGCCGCACAAACCTTCGGTGGTTCCACGACGACTAGGTCTCCACGATACCGCCTACGGATGTTCGCCCTTTTCGTCGCCGTCGCGCTGTCCTTTCACGCTGCGCGCCGGCCAGCGGCGCTGATCGGCGGCAAGCGTGCTAATTCTGCGTTGATGGCTGCTGCCGAGGAAGCGCTCGAGCATGCCGCCATAGCAACCGCTGATGCTACTGGAGTGGTTGTGCCCACCGCCATAGTGAGTGCTCCGCGCACGCTGACGCCGGAGCAAGAGATTGACGAGCTCTACGAGACGTTAGAGCTTTACGATGGCCGCCTCTTGGACCTGGAGGGGCGCCAGTCGTTCGTCGAGTCAGAGGCGGAGAGGGCCGTCCAGAAGGTGGGAGCGTTCTGGATCGCCAGGCTCGCGCAGGCGGACGCTAGGGAGGCGGAGGCAGACGCCAAGGTGGCGGCAGCCGAAGCGCGTGCGGCAGAGGCGGAGGCAAGGGCGGCGAAGGCGGAGGAGCGGGCGCAAGCGGCCGAGGAGGCAAGTCGCGGGAGGCTTGCCGACACGGCATCGGACAGTAGATGCTGGAGTTCGTATTTGTGTCGCTTGGAGGACCCTCCGACGGGCCCACCCCTCCCTCTTCCGCACGCAGGCATCGGACCTTCGCGCCGTCCTCGATCGACTAGGCGAGGGCTCTGCAGCCGGGAAGGCGGATGCAGCACCGGAGAGAAAGGCCAAGGCGGTTGTGGACGTGGTCAAGGAGAAGGCGGAGGAGGAGAAGCCGGCGAAGGAGGCGGTGGAGGAGGCGGCGGTCAAGGACGCTGGCGCAGCGGTGGCAGTGGGAGCAGCGACGGAGGCGCCCAAGACGACGGCTGAGGTGGCGACGGAGACCAAGACGGCTGCGACCGACGAGAAAGGCGGCGGCGACAAGGCGGCAGCGGGGGGCGAGGAGCTGCGGGGCGGCGAGGAAGCGGCGGCGGGTCTGGCTTCGGCTGGTCCTGCCGCCTCCGCCTCGCTTCCCTCGATGCAGGAGAGGTACGCCTCGGCCGAGGCAGCGGGCGAGTACGTCCACGTCGCGCAGTACGAGGTGCGCGCGGGAGACTGCGGAGGAGTGGGGGTGTATCTCCCGCCAATCTCCCGCTAGCTCCGCCTCGATCACACCTCCCGCCAATGATAGCCATGCGGCCCTATTCTAGCCACCGTTTGGCTCGCGGCGCGGCAGGAGTACGACGGCGTCGAGTACGGCCTCCGCTCGGCGATGTCGCAGCTGCCGGACGAGCCGCCTCGCTCGTCGCCCCTCCACCCGGACGGTCCACGGATGAGCCTCGGTCAGCGCGCGTTATTCGCCCGCACCGCCGCCCGATTGCGCCAACAGTTACCACCCCTCCAAACTGTGCGGAGACGCCCAACCTCCTCCCTCCGTCACTAGGGGAGCTGCGCACCAAGTTGACGGGACTCTCCCTGCCGACCACCGGTCTGCGCGCAGAGCTCGAGGCGCGCTACGACTATGCGATGCGGCTTGAGCGCGCAAAGACGCAACAGTGGGACCCTGCGGCCCAAGCTTGGGTACAGATGCCGATACCGATGCAGTGAAGCTGCGCCCTTTGTTGGGCCTCCTAGTACCTCGATGCATTCGGGCGAGGCGCGGCTGTCAACGCCGCGCGCTGCCATCGGGCTCGGCGGGCGGCACCGACCTGCTGCGGCGATCAGGCCCTCAGTCTCACAGTGGGGGAGGACAGGGCACAGCACACAGGGCTCTCAGGCGTCAGGGGATGTCAGGGCCCTCCGACCGGTTGTGGGGTGGCGGCGATGCTGGAGGCTCTGGGCGTGTTGCAGCCCGCGAAGGCGGTGCTTCGATCCTTTGACTTTTCTTATACACGCGACTACGATCTACGCGTGCTAGACACCGTAGTAGCAATGCCCGTTAACATAATATCATAATACATAAAGGCCACGCCCCACGCGCAGTCGCAGACGCCAGCCAGACACCCAGTCGCACCGCGCTCCGCATCCGAGCCGGTCACCGCCGGTCAGCGTTTCCCAGCTGATTCCATGCGTGCTAGCGCCTGGAAGATGCGAAAGAGTTTGCGCGACTGACAAGGATCCCTTAAGACGTTGAGTCCCACTTTACATGCCTCTGCGCCGAGCAGCATGAGTGGCTCCATCTGCCGAGTCGCAGCTGCCGCTTGCCCAAGGCTTTGCCCGCACGCGCAGCTGATGCTGATCAGGGCGCCAGCATGAATCGTTCCGACTGTGCCGACAAGCCAACATAGGTTGCGCATGTGATCGTTCAGGCAATCGTTCAGGTTGCGCATGTGCTCGTTCAGGGCGGGATTGTCTACGAAGAGAGGCGGAATCGGACTGTGTACGTCCGGCACGATTGTTGGCTCATCTGAGGGCGCACTCGGCAACATGCTGATGGTGGGTCTCGCCATCCTCATGAGAAGGAGCCAGGTGCGCGCCGTCGCTTGAATCCGGACTGCTGCCTTTCGAATGGCGCGGGCCCGTCGTCTCGCGGCGACCTGTAGGCGCCTCGCAGCTATGCGCCTCGCAGCTATGCGCCTCGAAGGATCGGTGGGAGGCTCGCGTGTCATCTCGGCCAGCGCCTCGACTCGCATGTCTAAAACGCGCTCACGCCTCTCTTCGTGGCGGACTCGCACGTGGCGCCATTGCGCGATCTCAGCCACAAACCGTGTGAGCTTGGCCAGCGCCCGAAGTGCCATCCCATTCATCGCCGTGTCAGTCAGACAGTCAGGCGTCAAAGCGACAACGTACGTCCTGGAACGACAGTCACTCCAGGGTTCCAACCAGGACTGGCTGTGGAAGGGGTATCCTGTTGTCATCTTGGTTCGTGTTCAGCAGGGTGGGGCCAGGGGGGGCATGTGACAACAACAACAAAGCTCCCTCTCAGACGTGAAATTTTTCACGCAGCCCACCACCACCCCGCACAGGGATTTACATCCCGGCCGGCCGGCTCACAACTTCACGCCCCGGTTTCACGCGCCACCTCCGGGTCACCCCAACACACCACCGAAGCTGCTCGAGTAGTACTTTCCCTGCTTGGGCTTCAATATCCGTCCAACCGACAAACATGCTGTTGGGCGTCCTTCTCGCGACAACGCCGGCCGTCACGCCTCCCGCCGCGGACCTCTCCCGCCGCGGGGCCCTCACCGCCGCCGCGGCTCTGCTCGCCGGCCAGCCGAGGCGCTCCGGGGCCGCGCCCGACGCGGCCCGCCCCGACGCCGCTTCCGGCGACACCTCTCCCTTCTGGGTGGCCAAGAACCGCATCGAGGCGGGCGACGACTACCAGGGGACAATGCCGTACGACCCTTGGGCCCACTCCTCGGCCTTCGGCCTCGTGCCGCCTCCGATTGCCGGGCAGTTCAAGCGCGACCAGTTCTTTGCCGCCGCTCGCGCGGGCAAGGTGAAGTCTGTGCAGATCGCGCCGCAGCACGACTGCGTCATCGTCGTGACCGCCAGCGGGCGGCGGTACTCCCTCATGGTGCCCGACTCCGAGTTCCCCGCCCTCCTCCTCGACGCCGCGGCCGCGGACGGCTCCTTCCCCTTCGAGGTGGCCGCGGTCTTCTGTACCCCCCTCCTTGCCCTCGCGCCTGCACTTGCGCTGCCCGCCCGCCTCACGTAGGTGCTCCCGCTCGATGAGACGCGCGCCAAGGTGCGCGACGCCGCGGGCAAGGCCCTCGACCTCTCCCTCGTCCTCTGGCTCGCCGACCTCGCCGGCCTCTTGCCGTGGGACACGACACCGTACGGTCTGTGGCAGTGCTGAGACACACACACACACACGCACACACGCACACACACATCGCACACACAAATCGCACACACAACGCACACACACACACATCGCGCACACACACATCGCACACACACACACACACACATACACACACACACACACACACACACACACACACACACACACACACACATTGCGAGACCGCGGGCGCGGCTGCTTGCCAGGGTGGTGCAGACAACAGCCCGCTCGTGCGCGCAGGCTCAATGGCTGAGCGGGAGGAAGCGCAACGGCGGCGGCAGGCTGGCGACACGGCGCCACGCAAGCCCATGTCGGACGAGCTGTCGCGCGCCTTTGGGATTGCGACCAGCGAGGCGAGCGAGATCCGCACCCGCCTCAAGGCGACGGCGCAACGCATCAAGCAGGACTACGAGCCCGCTTGGGTGACCCCGCTCACGGTCGAGGGTGCGCCGCCACCCCTCGCTCGGCGCACCTCCCCTCGCCCTAACCACCCCCCCCCCACCCCAATCCCCCCCCCCCCCCCACACCCCCAGGTGAGCTGCCCAGCCTCGAGGACCTCTTCCCGCAGCCGATGCAGATCTGGTCCGAGGTGGCCTCGGACGGCACCACTTGGGCGCAGTACATCCGCGCGCACCCCACGGGCGAGGCGGTGCGCCGCGCACGTCGCCGTTTCGGCGTGATTGGCTACAATCTGCCGGCGCCATCGGCGGTGACGACTTCACAGCGCCGCCGCGAGCCTCCCACCGGCCGGTTCGCTAATCGGTACGCGCTCCGACGATAGGAGACGACGCCGTGCCGCGGCGAGGGTGTCAAGGGCATCTTCGCAAGCGCGAGCGCGAGACTTGCATCCTTCGCAAGTTGTGGCATGGTGCGCGGGAATAGATGGTTGAAGGTGCCCGGCAGGCGGTGTCTGGTCACCCGGCCCGGCCCTCGGCAGGTATTCGACGACGACACCCAGGAGAAAGGCTCATGGCGCCTTTGCCCGCACTTCTCAGAGTTCTACGGCCACGACGTGTACATCCTCAAGATGCAAATCGCGTAAATTGGGGAGAGGGGGTCGATCGGATCGCCTGATCGCCTGTCCTCGTCCAAGTCCACGATCAGCGTTCGCTCACGAGCCCCTCCGGGCGCGCGGTCGCGCTGGCCGAGGATCATGAAATGTCTGCATGTGAGCGGGTGGAGGTGTGCCTCCCCGCTGGCCGGCTGAGTGTGTTCGCCGAGCCGCCATCCCTTTCTTGTCGCCCCGCTTGCCGCTTTCGTCGCCCCGCTTGCCGCTTTCCACGCTTGCCCCCCCCCGAGACCGCAGCCTCACGCGTGATGTGTGTTTGGCCGCCTCTTTCCCTGTACCCTTTCGTCTAAACTGTGCTCTACCGACCAACACCAAGCACTCGGCCGCTCACCAAGCCAGCGCGCGTACCGAACCGGCTGTGGAACTCGCTGGGATCATGTGGGGGTGAACCTTCTTTTGTACACCGCTAGGATTGAGAGCAGCCTCGCTCTCAATCCTAGAATTTATGATTTCTCAGTGGGGTTTTGACAAAGTGCTCCACGCCGCTTGCGGCGGAAAAGCAACTAAAGAAAACAGACCAACCCAAGGGAGGGATGGGAGGACGAGCACCATAACACACCAGTGTATCAAACATTTTCCGTCCCATCAGTGTCTTGAGCGTCGTCATCCTGTTGCCTACGTCGCTGCTCCGTAGCTTTCCTACTTATCGCCTCGTGCTCCCTCCGCCCAATCGTCGCACCGCTCGTCGCATGGTCCTCGAGCGCCTGCTCAAACGTGCTCCGGAAGCTCCACTCAAACGCAGCCAGCATCTGCGGCACCACCACCTTGTCCGCCTTGCCCGTGAAGCGCGCCTTCTCGATCGCGCGGCACGCCTCGTCCAGCACCTCCTTTGGCGGCAGGGAGCACTCGCGCGCCACCGGCGCCTCCCCTCCGATGTCATACACCTTGGCGCGGCTCGCTTGCGCGCGGCGGAAGCGCTCTGGCAGCGCCTTGCCCTCCTCCCCCGCCTGCCTCTCCGCCGCCGTCAGGTGCGCCAGCACCGTCATCGCGGTCCCCTGCTCGAAGATGCACCACCCTCGCCCTCCCTCGCCCTCGTACGGCGTTGGGTTGTACTCTCCCGGTCCGAACCCGGTGGTCGCGCCTGGCGGGAGGTCGATGCTGCGCTGCTGGATGACGGAGGTGCCCGTGACGCTGGCGTAGAAGTTCCCCATCACTTTGAGGCCTCGCCCGAACATGGCCTTCTCCTCCTCGGTCTTCTCCTCCCCGTTTGGGCCCTTTTGCGGAAGGCTGCAAAAGTCCCAGAAGAGCCCGGTGTCGCTGGCCGCCGGGTCGGCATCGAGGAAGCGGCGGACGGCGGCAAGGGTAGTGCCGCGAGGGTCCGGGTGAAGCGCTGTCAGCCAGCCGTACGAGAGCGCTAGTATAGACCGGTCGCCTCGCTCGAGCATCGCCACCGCCTCATCGCAAGGCACAAACGCTTCTGCCGGCATGTCCTGCTGCCTCTTCATGATGACGGCGCCAGGGGCGTCGCGGCCGAGGAAAGCGTCGGAGGCGGGCGACGCCAGCCAGCTGCTGCGAAGCAACCGCACCGAGCCGTCGCGCAGCCGATCCGCGAGCGAGCCGTCGATCTTGGAGTCGGCGGCGCTGAGGATGGCGGAGAGGTCGACGTCAGCGAGCACGCGGCGCATCCGCCGCAGCTCCCGGATCGAGTAGACGGCGCCGACGATGAGGCTGCCGAGAAGCACGATGGCCATGAGCGCCTCGACGCTCACTCGCGCAGCGGCAGGGTCGGCGGGGAGCGCGGTGTAAACCATGGCGAGGGCGAGGAAGAGAGCGGTAGCCCCGTAAAGGCACGACTCGAGCGCATTCTGGAAGCGGAAGGCGAAGGGTATGGCGCGGCGGTGGAGGCGCCAAAAGACGAGCGTGACGGCGATCGCGAGGGCGGCGATGGCGTAGCGGCCGGCGTTGAAGGTATTCTCTGTGGTCGCATCAAAGAGCATGTTGCTGGTGAAGGCGATGAGTAGGAGAAGGAGCTGCCGAAGCCAGATGACGATCTGCCAGCGGGGAGCGTGGCGAGCGAAGCGGCCGACGAGGTAGGCGACTTGCCGCTCGAGCCGGCGGGGAGGGATGGGGCGTGAGCCGCAGCAGGCAGAGCCTCCGCACGAGTTCGGGCGCCGCCACACTCCACTCTTGACTCCGCGCTTGAAGGCGCGGACGCTGCCCGAGAAGCGGAGCAAGAGGACCAGCAGCAGCGCACCCAGTACCGACGGCAGGGCCAACCCAGCACCGATCTCGGCAGGGCCAACCGCGTACGCCACGAGCTCTAGCACGAGACTCCATGCAAAGGTGAAGAGCAGCGAGTAGATCAGGCTCAGTACGAGCTCCGCCGTGTCGGCGATGGCGAGCCGGCGGCGGTAGAGGGAGAAGTACTTGACGAGCAGGGGCGCGAGCAGCAAAACGAGCATGGCAGAGGAGGCGTAGACTGTGTACGACTCAAACGCCGAATCATCCTCTCCCCCAACAAGGCAGCTGGCGCTGGGCAGCATGAGCAGGTCGAGCTTGAGCGCGGAGGCGATTGCGATGAGGGAGCGGGGCCACTCGAGACGCATGCTTGCGATGATGCTGGCCGTCTGGGCGTGATTGAAGAGGATGGCGGCGGTTGAGACCCACCGCTTGAGGGCCCAGGGGTTGCGGACGACGAGGCGGACGAAGGCGGCGAGGGCGATGATGCCGACGAGGATGCAGACGCCGACGACAATGAGGCTTGCAGTCTGGTTGTCGCAGACCACGCACTCGTTGGGGTCGGTGACGGATAGCAGCGCGTCCGCAAACGCGCTACAACCCGTGGGAGGGATACCGAAACATTGGACACTTCCTGCGCCGCGGCAGATGCGGGTGGCAAGATCGTACTCGACGCGGGCTTCGCTGCTGCGCGGGTACTCGAGTTGGTTGTCGCGCAGGTCGAGTAGCTGCAGCGAGTCGAGGTCGGCCAGCTCCGCTGGGATTGAGCCCGTGAGGCCGCGATTCGAGAGGTCGAGAGCAGTGCCGGTGTATGTGCCGTCGCACACTGTGGGCGCGTTGCCGCAGATGTCTCGCGTTGGCGGCGGAGAGGGCGGCGGCGAGGGCGGCGGTGGCGGCGGTGGCGGCGGCAGCGGCGGCGGCGAGGGCGGCGGCGGCGGCGGCGGTGACGGCGGTGGTGGATATGGCGCTAGTTCCGGCGGGTAAGGCGGCCGCGAGGGCGGTGGCGGAGGAGGACACGTGGCTATTTCTGAGCCGTAAGGATCATAGCAGTTCGCATCCACACAGTCCACGTCTACGTCTGTTCTCCGAATGTTCCCGCTGGCGACGGCTGTTGGGCAGGCCTCCTCAGAGGAAGCGTAGAACAGGAGCGTAGAAGGAACCACGTAAGCTCGAAGCTGCCACTGACCGCCGATGTAGGCGAGGTAGTGCTGATTTGTGTCACTCTGCACATAGACCAGCCGGCCGCCGTCAGGCAGCTGATCGCCGTCAGCAAGATCAAAAACCTCGCCCCCGAGCGTATACTGGTTGCCCGGAGGGTAAATGCCCGTCGCTCCAGCATTCCACAGGGTTTCCCCGCCTCCGCTGACGGCCACGTCGGCGCACGGGCAGGAGGAGGAGGCGCCAGCAGTCATGCGAGCGCCGAGGACGACGCTCGACCGCGCCGGGGCGGCTCACGCAACCTTCCCTTTTGGCGGCCCTTTCTGGCGGCTCACGCAACCTTCCCTTCTTTTTTACTTCAGCTGTTCATGATAGACTTTTTAAATTCTTAGAATTCAGATTAATGAGAGGCAGCAACGCGTTATTCGGATCGCACATTGGACGGCGGAGTACAGGCTGTGTGGTCGGCGACTCGTAGCCGGGGTCGTCCTCCCGAGATGGGCATGGACGGCCATGGGGAACCAGCCAGAGGGCACTCCCAATCGCTCCAGCCGCGAGCGCTTGTGAGTGAGCGCGCCGGGAGGGTCTCCTCACAATCCAAACAGTGATCGCACCGATTGCGAGGGCACCCGCTCGCAATCCTAGAAGTCGTAGGACTGTGGGCGGTGTCGCTCGCAATCGGCGAAAGTTCTAGGATTGCGAGCGCTACTGCTCGCAATCGGAGGCATGATGCTCGGATTGTGAGCAGTGCTGCTCGCAATCCTAGACTTTGCTCGGATTGCGAGCGCGCTGGTAGTAGTCGTACGGGGGAAGGCGCTGGTAGTAGTCGTTGACGGAAATCGGAGGACGCGACCCACCTAGCCACAGACGGTCCCGCGCCTCGCCGCTATGACATCCTAGTCCTACAAGATGTAGGATTGCGAGCGCTACTGCTCGCAATCGGGGGCATGTTGCTCGGATTGTGAGCAGTGCTGCTCGCAATCCTAGACTTTGCTCGGATTGCGAGCGCGCTGGTAGTAGTCGTAGCACGTAGCTCGTAGGCGTCACCAGTCACCTTGGGCGGTTACTGGACCGTGTTCAACGACGTTGAACATTGTTCAACGTCGTTGAACACTACTTAGGAATGGCCGTAGCTCCTCTCCACGAGCGATTCAGAAGACGTAGAGAGGCTTGTGAGGCGTGAATCCGTTAGGATTCTCGCCCGCTCTGCTGAGGGGAGGGGACGGTCGACTGGGCCGGTCGCTCGACCCGATTCTACTCTACTATCAGTCTTACCATTCATGGACAATAGTGTCTGTGACGGCGGTGACACGAGGTCTTCGATGGGGCAACAGTGGTCGATTGACGACGCGGGTTGAGGAATGCTTTTCGACGTCGAAGCAGCAGTCCGTATAGACCGAGGATTATCAACTCGTTCAGTTACAATTTGGGTCACGACGAAGCAGCAATCAGGTCGGCAGCTGCTATCGTTTAAGTCGACAGGGGCAACGGTGCTTGACACTGTCGATGAGTGCAACTGTGGCGTGCTTGCCACCCAAGCGAGTGTAGGCCCGACTCGCGTCGGGTGCTATTTCCTCATCGTCATCGCTACGGCGGGGGCGGGGGGGTTTTACCGGAGCACCGGACTACTCGCTGGGATAGTTGCGAGATCCGTCGATAATCACGATCGGTCTCTCGGGCGCATCGTCGTGCGACGTCAGCGACCCATCCGCCAGTTGCCCTTATCTTTGACTGTGATTCAAGGAGGTCTATGCGTGGGGTTCAGCTGAGCTTAGGCCGTTCCGGGCGTCGACCTTCCAACATACCACATCAAAGGCCGAGCGTGGGGAGGCTCAGCAGCCCACCACCAGGGAGGTTTCGTCAGTCTCGGCGTCGCATCTGCCGCGCCGAGATTCGACGGACCGAAGGGGTAGAGGCTAGCGCTCTCGGTCGAGAGACGCGCAATACTCAAGACAATAACTATTACCACCTTCGTGCATTTGAGTTCAACTCAACGTGCATTCATGCAACGCGTGCAACGCTGCACAGTGCTCAGGGTTCGAGCAGGTGCAGGCGAGTGGAGGGGCCCCTGGCAGAGGAGGCGTGAATCCGTTAGGATTCTCGCCCGCTCTGCTGAGGGGAGGGGACGGTCGACTGGGCCGGTCGCTCGACCCGATTCTACTCTACTATCAGTCTTACCATTCATGGACAATAGTGTCTGTGACGGCGGTGACATTCACAGCGAGGTCAGTTCACAGCCGAGGCGCCGATCCTGACACGCTCCACTTTCGGCTCGCCGCGGCTCGAGCAAGGTCTATGTCGATCCGCATCTTGCCAGCTGTGGCTCGCCCGTCTACCGCTACCGCGCCTACCAGATACAGTCGCCCCTCCCGCCCACGCCGGCGACTCTCTTAGGTGCAGATGACATCTGGATGACTGCGCATAATGGGGTTGACCCGCCGCGCAGCAACCCGATGTTCATTACTTGGTTTCCGTCGAGTGACGAGTCTCGTCCGAGACATCTAGTCTCATCCCGCCTCGTGGCATGTGTTGTCTAGTGTGTCACGGTGTCCCTGTGGTGTTCTTGTGTGTGGGGGAGGCTCAGCAGCCCACCACCAGGGAGGTTTCGTCAGTCTCGGCGTCGCATCTGCCGCGCCGAGATTCGACGGACCGAAGGGGTAGAGGCTAGCGCTCTCGGTCGAGAGACGCGCAATACTCAAGACAATAACTATTACCACCTTCGTGCATTTGAGTTCAACTCAACGTGCATTCATGCAACGCGTGCAACGCTGCACAGTGCTCAGGGTTCGAGCAGGTGCAGGCGAGTGGAGGGGCCCCTGGCAGAGGTCCCGCCGTTGCAACTGCCATGTCACGGCCGGTCGGCTGCAGCTCTCGCCTCGCTGGCGGCGCGGTCTGGTGCCGCGGCGCCCAGCTCTCCTGTGGGCTCGCGGCGGCTCGCCGCCGCGGTGCCGAACAATGTGATCAGTCTGGATTCGTCCCGGCGTGCCGCCGGTGCCGCTTCCTCGCCAATTTTTGGCTCGACCAGTTTGTCGACAAAACTGTGCCAGAGCCCCTGCTGCTCGACTGAGCGGCGGAGCCGGCCCGTCGCGGCCGAGAGGCGGTGCGCCGACACCGGGGCTACGGCTCGGGACCGTTTCCAGGCTCTCTCGAGCAACCTCAAATTTTGATGATTTCATGACCTCGCCACTTTGCGGCTCTTTGACATCCACCTCGCGGCCCGCTGCGCGGCTCTCCGAGCGCGAGAGGAGTCGTCTACGAGGCGGCGGCGAGCGCAGGCGGCGGCGGCGCGGCGGCGCGGCGGCGGATCGCGGCGCAGACAACGGCAGGAATCTGCGGCAGGCTGCTGCCTGCTGCTACAGCAGCAGCAGCTGCTGCTGCTGCTCCGCCGCTGCCGATTGTGGACACGATTCCCCCGATCACCCCGCCCGCCCGCTCCGCCCCGCCCGCCCGCCTCTCCCCGCTTGCCCGCCCGCCCGCCCGCCCGCCCGCCCGCCCGCCCCGCCCGCCCGCCCGACCACCCATTCCCATCACCATCTCACATACCTTCATATAGGCGCTCGAGACCTCCTCTCGCGGCCTACTCGCTGCCTCGAGGGAGGAGGGGAAGACGTAGGGTTGAGCTGGACTCGCCTTTCCTGAGGCCCCTCCCCGAAAGGGCAAGTATTAGACCCATGAAATCCGAGACCCCTCCCCACCACCCCAATCCCCCCACCCCCTTGCTCCCCTCCCCCCCTCGGGAGGGCCGAACTGAGGCGCCCGAGGGGACCCCGCAATTCCCTTCCCCCCTCGGAGGGCCGGACTGAGGCGTCGAGGGCCCCACTCTTTCCTTCGCATAGCGGCCACTCTTCGGATCGCTGGTCGAGCGACCCGGGGGATGCCCCGCGCGCCTGACCCAGGCGCGGAAACGAATCTGCGAGGCGTGGCCGCTCATGCGGCCCGATGGGGAGGAGGGGAAGACGTAGGGCGTGCTTGCGCGCCTTTCCGAGGCCCCTCCAACCCACCCGCGCTAGGTCTCGGGGGACGAAGGGGTCACACCCGACGACCTCGGGAACTAGCCGGGGCAGTCGGAGAAGGGGCAACTCCGTGCACTGACGGTCGGCCGTCAGAAAACACGCCTCCGTGGCTCGGGTTACACCAATCCTCGCTACCCAACGCGGCCAAAGGATATCCACCTCGAGAACCTCGAGAAGACGTACCACGTGTCGATTCTGTATAGAATTGCGAGGCGCACACGCTGGTGCAGGCGGCGAGTCGTCGATCCGACTCGTTCCGACGTGAAGTCGCCGTGAAGGATTGCAAACAGGGCATTTTGCCCAAGATTTGCCCTCACGCGCGATCTTCTCGCGTCGGCAAGCGCGCCGGCCAGGATGGGCGAGCCGGTCCCGCCACGCTGGACGGGCCAGCGGCTGGCACGCGCCGGCCACCCCGGCGGCGCGGCGGCCTCATCGCGCTCGTCGTCTGCGAGGCCACCGCTCGGCGTCGCCGCGTCCGACGGCGATGGCGCTTGGCTGTGAGGTGGGATGGCGGCATGGTGCGCGCGGACGTGGGGGTGGTGCGGGATGCACGTGCCAGCAAGCATAGTTTCACCTCCCCAACCCCGCAGGCGCGCCGACGTGCTGCCCGAGCGCGTTTGGAGGCAGCAGCAGCTCCTCGCGAGGCGCCTTCGGAGGGGTGCCACACCCCTTTCCCAGCCGCGCGCGAGTTGAGCTCCGATTTGCGCTCTTTTTCGCACACGCCCGACGCTAGTAGGTGAGGATCGACCATCCTCCGCAAGCAGGGCTTCGTCGGGCGCGTCTTCGTCGAGCGGTGGTGCATCTCCCATGCTCCCACCCGCGCCCTCCTGGCAGCCCGCCCGCGGCCCACACCGACGCCCTCACGTGCTCACCCTAGTCGTAGGTGCGGGTTTTTTGCGTGCCCTCCGTCGATACGGGGCGCTGGGCGATGGCTGGGCTTGTCGCCGGGCGAGCTGGCCCCTCAGTCGGCCGCGGAGCGGAGATGCGAAATCGAGGCGGCGCGGCCCCTGCGCGCAGCCTATCCGGCCGGCGCGCGCATGGTTCCGTAGCCCGTGTAGTGCCTCACTGACCAACTCCAGCGCTACGGTGCACGTGGCCGGTGTGGTACTGGGGCTGGGCAGCCTTGGGGCCGGCGGAGACCGCCGTCTAGCGGTCGCACTAGTCGGATATCGTTGTTCAACCTGTTTGTTCAACGGTTGTTCAACCATGTTTTGAGCCTTAATTATTAATTTGGGTTTGGGTCTCTGAGGTCGATACTAGCGTCTATAACTTGCCACACGCATGCTTTACAAAAGTCCAGCGGAGCTGGACTCGCAGAACGGCCGTCCGCGCGCGCTGTGAACAGCGCCGTGGTTGAATTCTGTTCAACGACGTTGAACACGTGACGGTCCAGTAACCGTGGGAGCGGAGCTGCTCTTAGTCCTAGAAGATGTAGGATTGCGAGCGTAGGTGCTAGCAATCGTACAGAGATGCTACGATTGCGAGGAGTGCTGCTCACAATCCTTCGACTTCTAGGATTGAGAGTGATGAGAGGCTGCTCTCAATCCTAGCGGTGTAAGGTTCACCTCATGTGGGAAAACGCTCGGGGCCGCAAAGAAGCAGCGAACCAAGAGGAAGCGCCCGCCGCGCGGACCCTGGAGGAGGTGTGCATTCGTGCATGGTGTCTCACATCGACTTCACCGCTCGCGGTGGGACGCTGCACGCCTCTGGTGCGAGCCGTGAGGTCCGCTTTGCCCTTCGGCGCTGCCCGAGGCCGCCGCCAAAGAGGCCGGTCGCGGGCGCGTCGCCCCCGAGTGCGCCGCCGCCCTGGAAGCGCTCCGCGTCGGATGCGCCGCTGGCGGCTTGGGCGAGACGGCGTACGCAGCCGTCACCCTGGCTGTCCGCGCGACGGCGACAGGCGCAGCGCCCGTCATTATATATCGTCGTTCGATAAGGACCGGCCGTTACTTCGGTACGAAGGGTTCCACCAAGTGCACCGCTTGTATCCATGCTTGCTGCACTGCTCGCGAGGCCCTATTTTCGTAAAGTTCGTGGAGCAACAAAAATTCTTTTTCGCCTGTGTTAGTGCCAGTGCGCGCACGTGGGAAAATTCTTTTTCGCCGGCGCCGGTGTCACAGCACGCCAGCTGTCCAGAACGCCGTACACGCGTTCGACGACGCGCCTGCATGTCCGACACCGAGTATGACGAGAACGGCGCCGCCGAGGAGTTTGTGGAGCTCGACCTCGACAAGACCCTCACGTGGACGGGCAACGCTGTGATTGTCCAGCGCGGCACCGTGTTCCGGATGCCGCTGCTCGTGCCCTACCCGTCGGTGCTCGCGATCCAATTCGAGGTGGAGGGCGGGTACGACATTGAGTTCTCGCTCACCTTCAAGGATGACCACGAGCAGGACTCTTCCGTCCTTGTCGAGCCCGTCCGCGTGAGCGACCGCGAAGGCCAGCTCGACATCGACACCACGGGCGTGTGCGAAATCATCTGGTCCGCCGCCCGCCGCCGTCTCCCGCCGCCCGCCGCCTTCCCTCCCGCCCCAAATTCCGACTCGCGCTGCTCAACGAGCGGGCGAGGAGCGCGCCCCCCGAGCGCTCTTCCCGCGCCGAGCGCCCTCGTCGCCGTCTCGCAGGTCCAACGAGCACTCCTGGATCTCGAGCAAGACCCTCTCCTACCAGCTTCAGGCGCGCGGGCTGGAGGGGGCCGGTCCCCGAGAGGCGTGGTGGGGGGCGGGCGGGCGGGGAGGGTGTGGGGCACAGGCGGAGAGGGCACCCGGCGCTCCGGTTGACTCCCGCCCTCCTCGACGCGCAGCTCGCGCCCAAGCTGGACGTGCGGTGGCGCAAGAGGCAGCTCGCGGCGCTCACCGCCGCCACCGACTTCCGCATGCTCGCGGCGGTCGAGATGGCCGAGAAGGTGGAGGAGGACTTGCGCTCGCTCAAGACGCGCACGGCCGACCTGCAGCAGTCCGCGTCGGGCGCAAAGGAGCGGACGGCGTCGGCGCACGCAAAGCACGAGCGGTACCTCTCGCACGTGCGCAGGCTCGAGGAGGAGGTTGCGGCGGCGAAGCAGCACGCGGACGCCGCCGCGCAGGAGCTCAAGGCGGCGCACGCGGCGGAGGCGGCCGCGCACCGCTCGCTCGTCGCGCTGCAGCGGGTGAGGCAGATCGACGACGGCTTGACGCCCGTCCTGTCGCAGACGCTGGAGCACTGCGATGAGCAGCTGGCCGCGCTCTACGGCGCGTACGCCGGCAGCCTGTACGCGCCCGAGGAGGGCGAGGAGGCCGCGGCGGAGGAGAGCGGCGGCGTGCTGCTCGACCGCGCCGAGTTTTTGCACTTTTTGCAAGACTTCGAGCTGCTCGGCCGCGGGACGCCGCCGCAGCTGCTCTGCGGTGTCTTCTCGGGGTGCCCGCCGCCCGCCGCCTCCGCGGCGCCTCCGCACCCTCCCCACCCTCCCACCACCCCCCGCCTGGCGCGAGCAGGTGCCCGCAGCAGCTGACGCCGGCGCAGTTCCGCCGCTGCTTTGCGCGTGCCGCGCTCGCGCTCGCGCCCGAGATGCTCTCCGAGCTCGAGCACGCCGATGCGGCGCCGAGAGACCCGGACTCGCAGCCGCCGACGCCGACGGGGCCTCAAAAAGGCGCCGACGGCAACGCGGTGTCGCCGCCGCCGACGCCGAAGGGGGCCTCGAAAGGCGCCGACAGCGACGCGATGCAGCCGCTGGACAAACTGCTGTGGCTGCTGCGCATGCTCTCCGAGAAGGCGCGCTGGGTCAAGCTGCCCGTGCTCGAGGTGCGGAGGCGTGGCGCCGCCTTGCGCGCGATCGCGGAGCTCGAGGCGGCTCTCGACTCTCTGGGGCTCGAGTCCCAATCAGAGGGCTGCGCCTCTTGCCGCGGCAGCAGGCCGGTCAGCCGCGTGTTCAACGCCGCCGGCTCCGAGTCAGAGCGCGAGGCGCGCGGCTGAGGTGCGTGGAGCCGGCCGCAGGGGCCTCCGCGCGCCTGCCCCGCCCCCTCTCGCTTGGATGTGCGGCGGTGCAGCGCGCACGGGGTCAGGGAGGGCTGGCTATTTCCGAGAGGTGAGAGCCAGCAGGATGGAGGAGGGCCGCGCGTTGCTGCCCAAACGCGACGCTCCGGTATGGTCGAGCTCCGTCGTGTGTGGTGGAGCGAGGCGGCCTCCAGCTTTTCTACAGTTTGCTGTCTTTCGTATTTGGCTTGGTGCACTTGGTCTGTTTTAACTCCTTATATAGCTTTATTGCTGGGTTCGGGCTCCAGCAGGGGGTCTAGAACTCGAGAGTCTCTGTAGAGACTAGAGTGTGCCGCGGTGGGGGCGCGCTCCTGCCCGTGACGCCGTGTGAGCACACCTAGCACGACCAGGGCTGACGGCTGTGAAAAGCGGCGGGGGCACGCACGCGCAGCACACTCTCACTCAGGCGAGGACTTCAGCACACACTCCACGCCGTGGGGCTGCTAGCACGTTTACAACGGCGACTACATCAAGACAGCGAAAGCCTTCATCCGCGCCGCCGCCATCGGAGCCACCGCCTCCCACGCGCCCACTGACGGGTCGTACCGCTCGACTGAGCTGAGGCGATTGTCGCCGCCGTCGTCGCTGCCGCCCACAGCGTACAGTTTGCCGTCGAGCACCGTCACAGCGAGTCCGTCCCGCTCCTCCGCCATCGGCGCCACCTCCTCCCACGCACCCACCGCCGGGTCGTACCGCTCCACCGAGCTGAGGTCGCCGTTGATGTAGCCGCCCACAGCGTACAGATTGCCGTCCAGCACCGCCACGGCGTGATCCATCCGCACCACCGCCATCGGCGCCACCGCCTCCCACGCACCCACCGCAGGGTCGTACCGCTCCACCGAGCTGAGGACGGCGTCGTCGTTGCAGCAGCCTCCCACAGCGTACAGCTTGCCGTCGAGCACCGCCACGGCGTGATCATACCGCGCCGCCGCCATCGGCGCCACCGCCTCCCACGCATCCAGCGCCGGGTCGTACCGCTCGACTGAGCTGAGGTAGCCGTCGTCGTCGTTGTACCCGCCAACAGCATAAAGCTTGCCATCGAGCACCGCCACGGCGTGCAACTCGTGTGGTGTCACCATCGGCGCCACCGCCTCCCAAGACTTCGTCGCCAGGTCGTACCGCTCCACCAGGTTGGAAGTTGCGCTGTCAGCCTCACTCTGGCCGCCCGCCGCGTAAAGCTTGCCATCCAGCATCGCCGTGCGGACAAACCTTCGTGTCGAAGGCATCGGCGCCACAGCCTCCTCCTCCCACTCATTCGTTGACGGGTCGTACCGCTCCAGCGAGGTGACAGTCCCACCCTCGCTGCCGCGGCCGCCGAACACGAGCATGCGCGGCCTCTCGCGCTTCTTCAGCGTCTCCTTCCAGCCGCGGCGCCACGCGCGGCACGTCGCCTTGGCGGCGTGCTCCTTGGTCGGCAGCTGGGCGAGGATGTGCGGGGCGAGGTCCGGCGAGAGGAGGACCTCGGAGAGCATCCACTCGGGCTGCTCCACGAGCCGAGCGGCGTGCTCCTCCGCCACGCGTAGCGCGGCGTCGCTCGCGCGCGCCTGAGCCTCGATGATGGCGCAAAGCTGCGCTGGCGAGAGGCCCGCGACGCGCGCGCCGATTCGGTGGGAGGCCATGTGTGTGTAGTGTATCGCTATTCTTGCATTTTTGCTCCCGGCTTAGGGAGCAAGCAAGCCCACTCAACCCCAAGTACTCACCATTCTTACAGTGGTGTAGCTTGTGCAGAGGCTGCAGCCTCTGCTGGGGCGGAATGCGCGGGGTTTTCGGCGCGATGCCCTCGGCGAGTACACGCTACAGCTGTGCCGCACGCTCTCCTGCGCGCGCGTGACGTGTGGGACGCGTGCGCTGCGCTCAAACGTCGCGATTTGGCGATAGGCGCTCGAGCCGGCGCACAGCGAAAAGGTCCCCCCCCCAGGGGGGTTCGAAGGGGTCCAAAAGGGGGCTTGGTTTGGGCGCCCCCCGGCTGGCTCCGGGAGCGGCCGTCACGTAAAGAAGGGGGGCTTTGGGGGGCTCAAGCCCCGAGGGGTGCCGTTTTGTTGGGCCGCCGAAAGCCCTTTTTCCGAGCCGGGGGGGGGAGGGAACCCCCGCCCGGTTTCCCTGGTGGGGGGGGGGCGCAGGTTTTATCCCCCCCCCCCCCCCCCCCCGCCCGCCCGCCCGCCCGCCCGCCCTCAGGCCTTGCCCCTCCGCAGGCGCGGGAGCGCTCGCCGGCGAGCACCTCCTACCTCTCGTCGCCCGGCTGCTCCCTTCCCCCGTCCCCCCTCTCCTGACGCGCACCCCGCGCAGACGGCGCTCCGGGACAGACGGAGCAGCGACCGCGCGCGCGGTCGCTGCTCCGCCCCTCCGTCGCGCGCGCCGCGCGCGCGCGCTCTGCCGCCACTGCCGCCGCGCCCCCCTCGCCGTCTGTTTCCCGCCGTACTCGAGTATGGTGTGCGGTGCGCGCACGCGCAGCGCACACAGCAGCACCTCCCCACACCCCACCCACCCCGTCGCGCCGCCGCCGCCGCCCCCGCCGCCGCCGCCGCCCCCGCTGTAGGTGTAGCGTTTGGGGGGGCGACTGGCGACGGCAAAAATGCAAGCCCCGCCCCTGGCCACTGTGAGATTTTTCTTCCTAGAACAGTGTGTCTGTGTGTCGCTCGTGTGTGTCGTCATCATCTGTCCAGCGTCCACCCATACCGCGTTGGTGTCCAGTCCGAGCCTGGCTGTTCTTCACCTTTCTACCTACCTACCTAGTGGTGAGCCGGTGTGTGTCCGCGCCAGTCCGCGCCCTTGTCGTGCCAGTGTGCTGTGAGAGAGGCTTGTATACTGTCCCGTTTTGCTGTTCACAGCTAGGGACGGCCTCTGCGGCAAAGTCAAACCACCCCACCACCACAGGCAAACCTTCGGCTCCTCTTCAGAGGCTCGCCGCGCCCGTGCGGCGCGCCGAGGCGGCGCCGAGGCCGGCGCCTTGCACCCGGCCCGCGGCCGGCACCGCCTCGCCCCACAACTGACCGCCCTGCGGCCCCTGCGCAGGCGTACCACAGGCGTCGCTCAAAAAGCGACGCCGGGTGTGGGCTGCTCCCTTGACCCGTCACCCGCCGCGGCCCGTGCGGCGCGCCGAGGCGGCGCCGAGGCCGGCGCCTTGCACCCGGCCCGCGGCCGGCACCGCCTCGCCCCACAACTGACCGCCCTGCGGCCCCTGCGCAGGCGTACCACAGGCGTCGCTCAAAAAGCGACGCCGGGTGTGGGATGCTCCCTTGACCCGTCACCCGCCGCGCCCTCGCCCGGCCGCCTCACCGCGCTCGGCTGCTCGCCGCCGCCGCCGCGCGTCCCGCGCCGCCACGCATGCCCCTTGCCCTGACGCGCGCGCTCTGCAGCGGCAGAGCGCGCGTCTGTCACAGACGGAGCAGCGACCGCGCCAGCGGTCGCTGCTCCGCCCCCCCGTCACGCGCGCCGCGCGCGCGCCGCCGCCGCCGCCGCCGCCGCCGCCCCCTCCTCGCCGTCTTCCCCACCCTACCCTCTGTTGCGCGCGCGCGCCGCACGCTGTGCGCGCCCCCGCCCCCACCCCCGCCCCCGCCCCCGCCCCCGCTCCCACACGCCCCTTCCCCGGTAGGTGTGCGTAGAAAGTGGAACCAATCGAGAGGTGGCAGAAGCCGCCGTGTGTGACACATATTGCGGCACGTGAGTGAGACAAGAGCCCCGGCAGCGCGCGTGCAGCCGGCAACAGAGGCGTTTCAAACAGCAAACGGGACGGCCTGCGCAGCCTCTAACTATTTTAAGAATTCTTCCTAGCCGTGTTGTTTGTTTCCCTGATTCTCGAGTAGAAGAGACGCATACGTAGATGGTAGACACAAACCTCAAACGACAAAGTTAGCGCGGCGGCGGTAGGGGCGGCGGCCACCCTCCGTCCTCGGATGTTTGCGGGCTCCAGCAGACGCAGTCGTCGACGAATGGGAAGCCACGAAGGCCCCCGCACGGGGGGTCCCGGCCGACGTCATGCGCGTCTGGAACGCGGCCCTCCGTACACGGAAACAGGGTACCGGAGGCATTCCCGAACTCAAAACAGGGTACCAAGGGCAGATATGAGCTCAGCTCAGTGAGATCTAACAGCACATACCCTTGGTACCCAGAATAGTCCAGTCTGAAAAAAGTCGGTCCGACCTCGCGGAGCCGTCTGACTGTCTGCAGAGCCCCCGCGGCGCGCGGGCACGCCTGGTCTTAGGGTACCCCTAGGCTTAAAAGGGTGGGCCCTGGGGCGCCTGCGGCTTAAACGGCTTAAAACCGGCCTAGGCCGGTTTTAAGAGCTGCTGGGCCGCCAATTCCTTAAACGGTCTTAAACGCTTAAACGGTGCGGGAGAGCTACCGAGGTCGATGGTCCGGGAGGCTCCCGGTAGACGCCGGAGGCCGGGAAGCTGGCTACAGTCAGCTGGCACGCGTCCCCTATGCGAGTATGGCTCCTGCCAGTGCACCAGACCTACAGATGTGTCTTCAAGCCTTCAGCTGGTGCCAAGACATCGTAAAATTGAAGCCAAGAATCCGCCAAATCCGTGCTTTCGCGCTACCTGAGGGGAAAGCCGCTGATCGAGCCCAGCGTGCCCGCGGCCGCCTCCCGCGCAGCACCGCCGCTGCGGAATCGGATCGATCCCATGGAGGAGGAGGGCGCAGTCGGCCAGCGCAGCAGGCGGAGTCCCTCCCCGCGCCGGAGCCCCCCTGCAGTCGAGGGAGTCCTCGTTGGCGATGAAGGTGGCGACATCGAATCGCGGCCGACACACGTCACGTGGGAGGAATGGGCGATGAGCGGGAACGATGCGCGCTACGACGCCGACTCCGCCGTGCTCGTGGCCGCAGAAAGCCGCGCTCCAGGAGCACGCCAAGATGCAATGGCTCGCTTGCTTCGATTCAGCTCTCTCGGCAGCAGAAGTGGGGCTGGAGCGGGTGGGGGTGGATGCCGATTGAGGGGGAGCGTCTCCAGCTGCGCCCTGTGGCAGCTGCGCCCTGTGGCAGCTAGTCGAGGGACTTGGTAGTTGTGACCCCCCTGAGTGAGGACAGGAGAGAGAGAGCGTTTTGTGGTGTTGGTGTACGCAATAACGGGACAGGGTGGTTGTTCTCTCTATCTCCTCTTCTAGCTCTTAGCATGAGCTGCGCCCGGTGTCCGACCCCTTTTGCGCAGCAACACCTTAAACTTTTAGGCCCTCCAAATTCGGGTCGGAGCGTAGCGGAGTGGGCCCCGAGTTTGAAAAGGGCGACGGACGCTTGCGTCCTAGCCTCCAACAACGCCTCCCCGGCGCAGAGGGGCCCCCGGAGGGATGCACAACCGCTCCACGCCACGCCGCTTGCGGCGGTCCTCTTAATAAATAAATAAATAGAGCAGTCATCTCCAGGGAGAGATGGGCGACGCACACGAACACAGAGGGACAGTGCGCACCCCGCCCCGCTCGCAGGGCGTGCATCACACAGGTGGACTGTATGACTCCTCGGGTTTCTGGGACTCAGAGGTGTGCTAGTCGCTATTCTCCGACAATTCCGACATATCTGACGGGCAGTTCGGGCTCGAGCGGTCGCGGTCGCGGCCAGCGCGTGAGGCCTGGCTAGGGTTGCCGGGCGAGAGCTCGACCCACGCGCCGGAGCGCGCGTGGTGCTTGAGCAGCCGGGCGGTCGCCGCAGCCACCTCGAAGGGTAGCTCGTCGAGCCACTCGCCGAATGTGCCCTCGTCCTGCGCCGCAGCGAGGAATTGCTCACCTAAGCCGTACGCGCGGCAGGCCCGGTAGAGCGCCTCGTTCTGGATCTCCTCCGGCGCCTCGGAGTCGTAGCCGCAAACGGAGGAGCCGGCAGAAGAGGCCCGCTTCGCAGGCGGCGCGTCAGGCGATGAGGAGCGCGAACGCCGCGGCGGCACACCGTCGCCGCGCGCGGAGAGCGCGTTCCTGTCGACGCGGGGCGCAGCCTTGCGCCGGCCGCGCTTGGCCGGCCGGATTGTGAGGCTGCCGGCAGGCGGCTGTGCAGCCGCGGCTGCGTACGACTGAGCCGCAGGCGCGGCGGCTGGCACGGCGGCGGGCGCGGCGGCTGGCGCGGCGGCGGGCGCCGCGGCGGCTGGCGGCGGCGGGCGCGGCGGCGGGCGCGGCGGGCGCGGCGGCGGGCGCGGCGGCGGGCGCGGCGGCGGGCGCGGCGGCGGGCGCGGCGGCGCGGCGCGGCGGCGGGCGCGGCGGCTGGCGCGGCGGCGGGCGCGGCGGCCGGCGCGGCGGCGGGCGCGGCGGGCGCGGCGGCGGGCGCGGCGGCGGGCGCGGCGGCGGGCGCGGCGGCGGGCGCGGCGGCGGGCGCGGCGGCGGCGCACGTGCCCGCTCGCTCGCGCTCCGCGCGCTCCAGCTCCCGTGTGTACTCGGACTTCAAGTTGATCTGCCCGTCGAGGCTGCCGTCGATGTGCATGGTGAACCGGACGGTGGCCGCGTCGATGTGCTGGGCGTGTCCCATCAGCGAGCTGATGAAGGACGCCTCGCGCATCGTCAGCGGCTCGCCGCCCTTCATGCACCGCTCAGCATCGCGGAGGCGGCTAGCACTGTCGCGCTTGAATGCCGGCATTCAAGCGATCTCTGTTCGAGGAGGGCCTCTTCCCAGCTCCGCTGAGGGTTTGTGCGTTATTTTTCTTCTTCAATCTTACCTTATATTTCCCCGCGGCCGGTTTTCCGTTTCAGCAGAGTGAAAAGCCGCCACCCAGCACACATGTACATGGACATGGACATGGACATGGACATGGACATGGACATGGACATGGACATGGACATGGACATGGACATGGACATGGACATGGTGCCCCTCGGCAAGGAGCGCGCTCCGGCGCCGTCCACGACGTCGTCCGCCGCCGAGGCCGCGGCGCCGGCGCAGTACTCGCGTAGGCGCGCCGGCGTCATCCGGCAGGCGCAGCCGGAGGCGCCTGGGCCTCAGCTCGCCGCCTCGCACGCTGCTGCAGAGAAGCGCAAGGCCAACAAGATGACGCCGACGGAGCGCAAGGCGAAGCGCGCGGCCGACCAACAGCGGCGGCGGGCCGCCGCCCGGTTCAACATGGCGAGCGAGGACACCGAGAAGGTGAGCCCCGCCTCTCACCTCCTCCGCCTCTCACCTCCTCCGCCTCCTCACCTCCTCCGCCTCCTCACCTCCTCCGCCTCCTCACCTCCTCCGCCTCCTCACCTCCTCCGCCTCCTCACCTCCTCCGCCTCCTCACCTCCTCCGCCTCCTCACCTAGGGCAAATGGCCACCGAAGCGCTCCGAGTACGACCTCGGTGAGCACGGGCAGAAAGCATATCATCGGCACCGCGCGCGGTGGTACAGGGAGCACACATGCAAGGAGCTCACCGGCAGCCTTAAGGAGCAGAATGACCAGTGGGACAACTACAAGCGCAACTTCCGCGCACGTGGCGATTCTGCTCCGCTCGAGAGGCGGCATGTTATTGAACCACTCTGGGATGATTCTTGCGAGATATATTTATGATAAAAGTTCATTACCCGATACTGTCCTCCAAGACATCAGAAAAACAAATCGGCGCGCGTGCGCGCCAGGTCTGCTAGTTCGGTCAATATGGTTGCTTGAGCGTCGTCGCCACCCTCGCCGACTCGCCGAGCCGAGACGAGCGCCGTTTGCTCGACATTGGCACCGTTCGACCAAGTGCGGCTTCGACCGTACTCGGGCATGATCGACGCTGCGTTCACCTCGATCCAGGCGGAGTCGCTCGAGCCGGCCGCGCTCCGCGAGGCGCTGCGGCGCGTGCCCGCCCTTCGCGGCGCGCTCGTCGATCGGCTCATCGGTCGAGAGCTGCAGCAGCAAGCGCCAGACCTGGAGGCCGCCGCTGCGCTGGGCGCCGCACTCGACGCCGCCCTGGCAGGCTGCGCCCAACAGCTCACCGTTCGACTTGCCGCGCGCCTGCTCAGCCACGCACGTTCGTGCGAGGCACTCACAGCAGCCGCGCAGTCCGGCACCTTGTCGGCCCAGACGTGTCTGGCCCTCCTCGCGTCGCTCCTCCAGCCGGCGGCCGCCGCGGAGGAAGCGTCGGCCGATGAGAGCGGCTCCCACGTCGATGGCGGCGTCAGCGACGGCGGCGGCGGCACCGCCGCCGCCGCCGCCGATGCCGACGACCCCCGCGTCGGCCTCGCATCCGCGCTGATTGCGAGGGCCGCGGCGACGCTCGAGGACGCCGTCGTCTCCGCGTCGCGTGGCGGTCCGGACGCGGACTTGCTCGCGCAGTGGGCGGCGCTCCGGCTCACCGCACTGCCAACGTGGCTGACGAGCGGCTCGCCCGCTGCGGCGGCCGCGCGCGCCAGCCTCGCCGACCTCGCCGCGTCGCCCGGCGTCGCCGCGGCAGGACTGTCGGGCGGCCGCGGCCCACTCCTCGCCTTTTCGCCCGCCGGCGCCACGGGTCGCACGCCGGGCAGCATCCCGCGCGCCGGCGTCGGCCACAGCCCGCTCGCCGCCCCGGCCGCCGCCGCCGCCGCCGCCTCTGGCTCGTGCCTGCCGAGTCCGGACGGCGCTGCCGGCGCCGGCGACGCCAGCTTGCCGGCCGAGGCAGCGAGAGAGGTGCTGCGCAGGTCTCGCCGCTCGCGGCGCGCAGCAAGTCCGGGAGGGAGCAGCGCGCCCTCGCCCGCGCTCCCCGCCCCGCGCTCGCTCTGCGCCCTGCTCCGCGCCGTGGCGGCGGACCGCGAAGCGTGGCTGCCAAGCGCCGCGGCGGCGCTGCTGGAGTGCGCGACGCCGCACTCGCTCGCCGCGGCGCTGCAGTGGATGACGCGATCCTCGCAGCTCGCGCGCGAGAGCGAGCGAGCGCGCAGCCCGGCCGCGCTCCGAGGTGGCGCGCTCGCTGCGGCGTGGCTGGCGCCGAGAGGGGCCTGTCCGGCTGCGCGCGGCGAGGAGCGGCGCCCGTCGCAGCCGGGCGGCCACCTCGAGTGGCGACTCGGCGAGCTCTCGCGCGCCGTGGCTCGCCGCTACGCAGCCACGGCGGCGTGGCAGGCCGGCGCCGCCGCCGCCTCGGCCGCCACGCTCCTGGCTTTGCTGGACGCCGCCGGCGCGGGACTCGGTGAGGAGGAGGGCCCCTCGGGCGACGGCGAGGAGGTGCTCCGTGCGGCTCTCGCTTCTGCGAGAGGGGCGGGCGCCCTGCCCGCACTCCTCGCCGTTCTGCGCGACGAGGCTGGCGGCGGCTCGCGCCTGGCCGCGGGCCTCTGCGCGCGCCTCCTGTCGGCGTCTGTGGCACGGCAGGCCGGCGCCGTGCAGGAGCCCTCGGCGGGCGAGTCGTTGGGCGCGGACGCGCTCGCGATGCTTGAAGTGCTGCCCCGCGACCGGGCGCTGCGGGCGCTCGCGGCGACCTTGCCTGCGTCGTTGCGCGACGGCGCGGATGGCGCCTCGAGCTTCCTGCACGCCCTCGGCCGCGTCTCGCCGGGCCTGGCGGCGATAGAGGCGGCGCTGCCGGCTGGCGGCGAGGCCGGCCTCCTCGACGCTGCGTGCGAGCTCGCGCTCGGGAGGTTCGCCCCCGCGCCCGCGCCTCCGTGCCGCGGCTGCACCCTCTGGTGGGTTCTTGACGCGGCGGCCTGGCTGGCGCTGCGCGCGCAAGAGCCTCTGCCGTACGCAGAGTGGCTCTCGAGGTGGCTGCAGGGCGGCGCCGAGGCCGGTCCCAGCTTACTCCGCTCCGCGACGGAGCGGGTGAGGTCGGGCTGGGAGGCGCCGCACGTCGTGTTGCAGCAGTGCGCAGCAGCCGCCGCCGCCTGCTACGACGCCGGCGGCGGGGAGGCGGCTTCTGCGAGCGCGTCTCTCCGCGCTTGCGCGGTGGCGCTGCTCGAGGCGGCCCTCACCGCCGGCCACCGCCCGCCGCGCTGGGTCCGCAGGGCGGTGGGCCGGTCCCGAGCGAGCGGAGCCGCTCCCGCCGCGCACCCGCCGCCGGCAACGCCACCCGGCTTCTCGTGGCTCGAGCGCGGGGAGGGGGCGGGCTGCGAGCGGCTCGAGTGGCTGCTGTCGCTGCAGTCGCGGGGCGAGGGCGCGCTCATGCACCACTTGGAGGCGATGCTCTCCTCCGAGTCCGGCGCCAGCCAGTGGGAGCACTACGTTCTCTCGAGGCGGAGCCTCCGCTTGCCTCCCGCTCCTCCCCCCCCCCCTCCCTCCCCCCAAAGGCCGATTGCGCGGCCGCCCCCCGTCTCGCCGCAGGCTGCAGCCGGAGCTCGCCGCCGCCCTCTCGACGGCCTCCGCCGGCGCGGCGGGGAGGGGTCGGCTCGCCCTGCTCGTCGGGCGGCTGTCGCGCTGGAAGATCCCCGCGCAAGACGCCATCCGCGCCCTCATCGTGCCCCCGATGGCGCTCTGCAGCGGCCTCGACGGCGGCCAGCCGCTCTCGTCGCTTCAGCTGCAGGCCGCCGTCGCCGCCTACCTCGAGGGCGACGGCGCCGGCGGCGGCGTCGTGCCCAACGTGGCGGCGCTCGCCTCGAGCCTGGTCCGGCTCGCGGCGCACGGCGGCTCGCGCCAGGAGCGCCGCTCGGGCGCCGACGCCGTGGCACACTTTCACGAGTGGCTCCCGGCCGCGGCGCTGGTGCGGGAGGTGCGCAAGGTGCTCGCCCTCGAGCCGGCACCCCACCGCGGCGGCGGCGACGGAGACGACGACCGCGGCGGCCACGGCCGCCCGTGCGTGCGCGCGCTGCAGCTGCTCGCGCGGCTGCCTCCACGCCCCGTCGAGCCCGTCAATTGGGCCGCGGTCCTCGACGACCAGCTCGTACTCCGGCTCTCGCCGCCCGGAGTCGATGCGGGGCCGTTCGCGCCGCTCCCGGCGACGGTCGTGGACTGGTGTGCCAGCACGCTGCCCTGCCTCGGAGGGTGCCCCGCCCTTCACGCGCGCTTGCGCTGGCTCGTGCGGCGCCCGGCCCTCTCTGCGCAGTCGGCGGAGCACCAGGAGAGGTGGAGGCGGTCGCTACTGCTCCGGGGCGAGGGCGGAAAGGCGGGAGAGGGCGGGGCGGGGGCGGAGGCAGCGCCCGCCGTGCCGCCCGAGGGCGGCGAGGCTGTCGGCGAGGCGGACGCGGAGCGGTGGGTCGACCCCGAGGCGGCGCGTTTGCCTCTCCGCACTTGGGTACTGTGGGAGCTCTGCGCGGCGGGCGCGGGCTCCGTCGACCCCGCCCTCGACTGCTACACGACGCTCGCCCTCTCTCGCGACTACCTCGGCTCCAGCGCGGGGCGGGCGGGCCGGGCCGCCTTGGCGGGGCAGGTCGTCTCGTTCGTGGCGCAGCACCTCGCCTTGGAGCCTGCCCTGGCGGGGCTGGCCTCGCCCGCGGTGGCGGCGGCGCGGCTGCTCCGCGCATGCGCCGAGATCGCGCCGTCAGCTGCGGAGGAGGGGGCAGCTCGAGCGTTGGGTGGCGCCTCGAGCGAGGGGGAGGCGCGCAGCTGGCTCGCCCGCGCGCTCGCCGCGGCCGCCGACGCGATCACCGAGTTGCGCAGCGCGGGCGGGGCAGGCGGGGAGGCTGCCTGCGAGGTCGACCGTGCGGCGAGCGCGCTCCTCTTTTGCATGAGGAGCCTGCCGGAGGCGGCGGCCTCGGACGGTGCCTCGCGCGGCCACCTCGCCCGCGGCTGGCGTCCTCTGCTCTGTCGGCCTCTGTTCCTGACCGGGCGCGCGCGTCTCCCTGAAAGGCGACACGGCCGGGCGGCGGCCCCTCGTGACGCAGTCCTGATGCTGCGCCGTAGGCCGCTTCTGGCCGAGCTGCTGCTCCGCCTCGCACCACGGGCGACCGTGTCGCGCTCTCCTCCGACGACCGCCTCCTCTGGTGACAGCATCGATTTTGCCGGCGGCCTCGTCGACGGAATGGACGCGGGCCAGCATGCGGCGCTGCAGGCGGCGCTCGATGCTGTCCGCTTCCACCTCGAGGCCCGTCTCGCCGCCGTGCCTTGGCTAACCGCGTCTGTCGAGCAGTTCGCGCGCGAGTTACGATGCGCTTCGGCCGACGCCGTTGCGAGCGCGCCCCCGCCCGCGTCGCCCGCGGCCGCGCCGCCGCAGCCGACCATCGACGCGAGTTGGAGGAAGCGGAAGAAGGCCCCGGAGGGCGGCAGGCTGGCGTCGCCCGACGCGGTGGGCGGAGAGCGAGCCGGCGTGGCCGAGCCCTCGGTTTTTGCATCCAGTGCAAAAGTATGCTGAAACAAGACCCTCCTTTGGTATCGCGTATGCACGCGCGAAGCACAGGTGCTCCATTTTTACTCGATGAAACTCTTCTTCTTTGTTTTTTAGTAGAAGCCAAGGTGGACTCTCCGCTCCTCCGCTGCGGCCTTGATGTCGGCGTGCTGCTCGTGCAGCCGAGAGAGGCTCAGCCGCCGCAGGGAGGGGAAGGCGCCGTCGCGCAGGCCCGCCGCCATCGTGGTGACCCCGTCGGCGGTGATGCCGACGTTGTCGAGCCCGAGCCCCTCGAGCGTCTTGAAGGTCCCCGCGCTCCCGCTCTCCACGAGGGACTCGACGGCACGGTCGTCAATCTTGTTCCCGCCGAGCCCCAGCACCTTGAGCCACGGAAGCGCACCGAGCGCGAGCGCCGATGTCAGCGCGATGACGCCGTCGTTGGTGAGCTCGTTTGTTGCGGTGTGCAGCGACTCGAGCGACCCCAGCACGCAGTTGATCCTAGGCATCTGCGCTTTGAGCGCGGCGGCGAGCTGTTCTATGCCGTCGCCGAGCTTGTTGCCGCCAATGTTGAGGTGGCGCAGCCACGGCAGCGCGCCGTCGCCGAGCGCGTCGACAACCGGCCGCAGCGCCTCGGCTCCTAGCTTTTTGCCCGAGAGGTCGAGCCGCTCGAGCCCACCGAGCGAGCCGCTGCCCATGAGCTGGGCGAGGCTCGAGGCATCCGCGGCGGTGAAGGTCTCTGGCGAGTACACGTTCGTCGCCGATCGGAGGGAGGAGGACGCTGCGGACATGCCTGGGCGTGTCTGGCGAGGGAGCCCGCAAGTGGCGGAGGAGAGGACTGCGCAAAAGAATTCTTAAAATCGCGTCTCTCACAGCACACTGGCACGACAAGGGCGCGGACTGGCGCGGACTGGCACACACACCGGCTCACCACCGGAGCCGCCTAAGCGACTCAAAAGAATTTAAACAAAACAACCAAGTGCTCCAACTCTCTCTCACACAGACAGGCTCGACACAGGTGCGCAAAAGAATTCTTGAGAACAAGCCTCTCTCACAGCACACTGGCACGAAAGAATAAATGGAGAAAATTTTCGTCAAAGCTAACGCAGGAAGAAAAAATATAAAGCTTAAGTTTCCACCTGCGCAAGTCTCCCAGCTGCAGCGCGCGCCGCACTGTGGCAGGTCTGGCACGTGTGCGGCCGCACTGGTTGGCCTGCACAAGCTTTTCCGGCAAACAAAAAGGAAAACAGAGGGTCCCCAGCACTTTGCGTTTCCGGAAATTTCCAGGGGAAACAGAGGGTGTTTGGTGCTCCATTCTGTTTCTCTCGAGTTTCCCTCGGGAAACTCGCGAGTTTCCCTGAGTCTGAGAGCTGGTCTGGGGCAAAATCTGACGCAAAATTGAGGAAATCGGCACGATACCCAGGCGGTCGCAGGGTATTTTCCAGGTATACCCGGGGGTTTCCAGGTATACCCGCAAAATACCCGGTATTTTGCCGTTTTGGCTGATTTTGCTCGAGTGATTTTGGGCCCAAACCAGCCTCAGACTCGGCTCAGAGCCCGGAAAATTTGATGGTTTCCCCGGGAAAATAGAGAGGAAAAGAGAGGGTGCTGTAGAGAAAAAAGGAAAGGAAAAGAGACGGGGTGCGAGAGGAAAAGCTTGTTCAGCCTAACGCACTGGCCACTGCCCCACCGCCCCCCACCCCCCACCCCCGCACCCGCTCCTCGCTTTGGCCTTTGTTTGGGAGAGAGAGAGAGATTTTTAGCAATACCAAACAACTCTAACACGTTTTTGTTTGTTTGGCGGCTCTCGGCGGACGGCGCGAGACGATTTTTGCTTTCTTGTTTTGACCAAGAGAAGAATATGTGCTAGCGGGGGCGTTGGCCTCCGCGTGCGGGCACTCCCCGGGAGCGTGTGTCCCCAAGCTCCCACCTCCCAGGACCCAGCCAGCACGAGCGTCTCTCTGGTTCTCAATCGTCCCGGTCCGGTTGGTGCGCCCGCGGGTCGACCGACCACAGGACCCACCCTCGCCCGCTCTCCAGCCACCGCACCGCCCCAAAGCCCGCGTGCCACTCGTGCGCCTTGTGGCGCGCGAACCGGTACACGGGCGCGTTCGCCGCGACGGCGGCGGCGACGGCGATGGCGGTGGCGCGGTTCGTCCAGCTCGGCAAGTCTGTGGCGATGCAAGGTGAGGTAAACTTCTCCACACACTCAAGGTGGTGGGGCAAGGGCCAGGCAACCCTCGCGACCCCACGTCCAAAGACAGGGGGCCCGGCGCAGTTGCAAGGCCCAGATGCGCGTGGACGAGCGGTGTGTGTGGTGGTGGTGGTGGTGGTGGCGGTTGGGGGTGGGGGAGGGGGTCACCTGTGGCCACGCCCGGCGCGAGGGCAAAAGTCCACAGCGCGAGGGGGACGAGCGGCGAGAGGAGAGCCCACACGACGTAGAGCCTGCGGTGCCGCTGATGAATGAGTGCAATGGAGGAATGGCATTAGTTGGGCTTCACACGACGTAGAGCGCCTGCGGTGCCACCACAGCAGCTGGCAGCGCATGTCGTCAAAGGCGGCCACCAAGTACAGCCGCTCCGCGAAGCCGCACAGGAGCAGCGCGCACCTAGCAGTCGTAGCCAGACCCGCACCAATAGCCACACTAGTCATGCCAATACCGCACAGGGGCAGCACGCGCACGGTGGCACGAGCAGCGCAGCGGCGGAGCCGAGCCGCAGCAGGCCGAGCGAGGGGTCGAAGCCGAGCGAGCCATACCTGTCAGTAACCAATGATCAACTAGTTGATAACTGATGTCTGAGAGCAGTCGTCGAAGCCGAGCGAGCCATATGAGTTGGACGTTTGCTCTTCTCTGTTCTATGTTTATTGGTTGTGGGCGTCGCACCGCTCGTGCAGTGCCGACGGCGTGACGGCGCTCGGAGCGCCTGTTCACAGCGGGAGGCGTGAAGAGCCGCCGTGCACAGCAGCTGGGACGAGGCGACAAAGAAGATGGCGCCGGCGATGAGAGCGACCAGGCACCACATGTACCCGTGCAGGGGGGGTAGGAGCCTGCTGGTCAGTATCGATTCATTAGTTGATCAATGAATTCATCAGCGGGGAGCCGTTCAGGGCGGACGGAGCCAGAAGAGGAGAGGCGGCTCGAGACGCTCGGAGAGGCCGGTGAGGCGGAGGATACTGGACACCTGTGCGGTGTAGTTTGTTGTTCGGTGTACGTAGTAGTAGTTTGCCTTCGGGTTGGGGTTGGGGTAGAGTTAGAGGCTGCACCAGGTCGAGGCCGAACATGAGCAGCCAGCCAAGGTGGCACGCGCTGGTCGGCAGCGTGAAGAGGCCCAGCGAGGCGAGCAGGCCGGCGCTGAGCAGGAGCCAGAGCACCCTCGCCGCTGCGTAGGCGACGCTGTCTCGCCGGAGGTAGCGCATGCGAGGCCCCATCACGCCAAACGGCCGCGACTCGACACCGCGGACGATTCCGGCGTGCAGGTCGACCTTGGACTGCAGCAGCCCTTCGAACCGCGCCTGGCCGGCCTGGCGCAAGCTCTCGGTGGCGCGCTTGCCACGCGGTTGTGCTCCAGCAAAGGCGTCGCCAGCGCCGGCGGCGGCAGCGCCGCCGCGCCGGCGCTTGGGATTGTCGCGCGGAGGCTTGCCTGTCGGGAGCACACAACCGCGTCGGGATCAGTGTCGGGAGGGAGGCAGGCATGGGTCACGAGCAGCGGAATGCTGGCGGCACCCATGGAAGTAGTATCGCGGCCTAGGGCCGCCGGGCCCAGGGGGAGGAGCCTCGCGAGAAAATTGGAGCGCAAACCGCTGTGATCAAGAGGAAGCACGCTATTTCGTGCACTCCAAGTGCTCCAAGTGCTTTAGTCTCTTTCTGCTATCTTGCTAGATAGCTGCTGCGCACTGGCATGCGCGTCAAATGCGCGCACGAGCATGTCCACCGCGTCGGGGCTGGACATCGTGTCTGTGGGCAAGCGGTCGCCGCGGTAGATCACCCTCGGCGCGGCGTCCGCGACCGCACGCTGCAACTCACGCACGTGATGCGCGGGGACCCGCAATAGCCCCCGGAACACATCCACGCCCATGGACGTGCCCATGGACGGTGACCAGTTGCCCGTAGGCCGCGGCGCGCCCACGCTCACCCCCAGGCTTTTAGTTGCGCCGCCTTCTCTGCGCCCGCCGGCCAGCATCCGCGAGCTCAATGTCTTCCGCGAGCTCTCCCGCGAGCTCAATCTCAACTGCGACGTTACCCATCTTGTCGTCCATCCAGGCGCTCCAGTCGAAAAGGACGCTTGCACGCTTGCCGTCCCAGTGGCTCGGCCAGATGTGTTGCTGCGCCGGATGTAAGAAGACGGGGATGCAGCCAACGGAAAGCGCGTCCGCGATCGCGCCGCGCACAATCGTGTCCCCGGGGGGCATGAGGCAAAAGACCGACGCAGCGTATAACTCGACTGCGTCCGCGGCGTTCCGACCATTCATGACCGGCCAGCCGTATCCACACGCAGTGGTCTCGCCGAGCTCACTCGCAGCGGCAGCCAGCTCGGCAGTAGTTTTTCTCGATCTTATCGCATGCAGTGCCAAGTGCTCGGCGCCACTTGTCGAAGCCGTTTTTCCGTGCGGCGCCGTGGCCGTATGCGGACGCAAAGTAGGCGACGCGCACTGTTCGAGGGAGGGCCGCGGCGGCAATGGCAGCAGAGCGCACGTGAGACATATACGGAACCATGAGGACGCCATCGACCGACGCGGAGCGCATGCAGCTCTTGCGGAAGAAGAGCGGGCGGCTGGCTGTCAGCAGAATCAGCCGGCGGTCTGCGTCGCAGCCCCAGAGCGTAGGGCAGAGCGGGCGCTTGGAAAGCTGCAACTCGGCGTCTGTGTACTGCTCCATGACCAGAAGCGGCCGGCCAGGACAGTGCTCGTTCAAATCGTTGGGGCAGGTGCGGTAAGGCAAGGCCACAACGCAAGCGGTGCCGCCGTGCTGCACTCGTGAGGGGTGGTGTGCCAGCTCGTGGAGTACCGCATGCATCGTGATGTGAAACCGCGTCGTCATCAGTTGCACCTGGATACCGCGCACGGTGCCATTGTTGGCGTTGGCGCCCCACTCCGGCCGGGTAGAAGCGAGGTGGAGGGTGTGCTTGGTTGGCACGAGCTCGAAAGTGAAGCCGGCTACCATAGACAGGTCAAGAGGGCGTCAAGTGGATTGTTTGCTTTGCCCTTAAGTCTCAGCTTTTGCCCCATTGCCCTATTTAGTCTCAGCTAGCTGAGACTACAAGTGACCTAGCTGAGACTATAGGGAGCTGAGACTGTAGGGCAACGCAAACAAAGCTCGGTCGTCCGGCCGGAAGAGGCCCACAGAAGCTTCACCCTCTCGAGTGTCGCAATCTCATCCGCCGCCGCGAGCTGCAGCGCGACTGACATTCGCTGGGCCTTTCAGTCAACAACAACATCCAAGTTCAAGACGGAGGAGGCGATCTTCAAAATCGGGTTAGTAAGTTAGTTTTGGGAAGGTGAAGTGTGAAGAACATTGCGGGATTGCGGGCTAGTCTCGCCCTCCGCGCTCCGGCGCGAATGGTTTTTACTTCTTGTTTTGACCGGAGAGAGCACTGAGAAGCGCGGCTATATCATACGTCAGTACTTTTCATAGCCGTTAGCCCCCGGCTATCCCCTTCGGGGGGGGGTTATCAGTGATCATGCTTCATGGGGTGTATTTATGCTTTATCCGCGCCGGGTGCGTGTGATGCGTGTGAATGGAGCGAGGAGACAGGAGTAGCGCGGGACAATAATACCTCTGGCGGCACGATGAGGTCACAGACCCACTGTACATAGACACGAGACCGAGAGGTGGGGGTTCTCTAGCACACCTCAATGCTCACAAACGCGCGCCACGAGTGCGACACACTCAGACAGATTGATCGCTGCGCACCGCAATGTACATACAAACACAGAGCAAAAAGAGGGCGCGGGTCCTCCCGAACCGCTCACTCGGACCGTACTAACGAAGGTAGGAGCGGCCGCGGAGTGCGCGAGCCTCGTCGCTGCCTGCCACGCCCCCGGCGCCGCGGTCCCCGCGCGCTCACGCCCGCCGCGCGCGCTTGCTGCCAAACGCGGCCGCGTGGTAGAAACCCTCCGTGAGAGCGAACGCCGCCTCGCGCTTCGTCGCCTCGCCGTGCTTGGTGAGGAGCGGTGCGTAGCGGCCGGTGTGCGCGCGCAACGAAGTGGCGCAGAGGGCGACCACCTCAGGCGTGCGGGCGCCTGCGAGCGCCGAGAGCCAGCGCCCCCGCGCCTCCGCCGACCTCCAGAGCGTCGGGGAGTCCTTCCCGTCGCCGCCGCTCTCCTCCCTCGCCTCGCCGCCGCCGGCCTCGTCGTCCTCGTCCTCGTCCTCGGCAGCCGCCTTGAGAGCGCCCGCCTCCGACGGCAGGGGCTCGGCGCGCCCCTCGCTGTAGTGCTCGAGCGCGATCGCCACCTCGTGCTCCTCCAGGTCCTCCTCATCGCCTGATTTCACGACTGCCCGGTGTGAAGACAACGCTCACAGAATCCTCCTGACCTCAATGAGCTTCGGTCGCCGTCATCGTGCGTCACGTGCCAGAGCGCGACGTCGCTGCCTTCGGCTGGGAGCCACGAGCCGACCGACGCGTCTGTGCACAGCCAGCGCTGCTCCGACTTGAGCCAAAAGAAGCGCCGCACGCTGCGGCCGAGCCACTCGTGGGCATCGCTCCGCCACGGCTTGCGCTCCGAGACGTCGGCGGCGCTCTGCAACTCGCGCAAGTGCTGCTCGAGCTCCACGAGGGACGCGGCGAGCTCGGAGGCGCGCTCGGCTTCGTCGAGGCTTTGCAGCCAGCGCACGCGGATCCGCGCCTTGGGCGCCACCCACCTCGAGCCCGCCGCCCGCAGGCCGGGGAGCAGCGCCTGCTCGAGCGCACCGATCTCGGCGCGCGCTCCCTCGACGCCCAAGTGGCCCGCCTCGGCGCGCTCCCCCTTCTTGAGCTGCTTATTCTCATACTTGGGCTGCACCAGCCGCGTGCGCGCGCACTCCGCCGCAGCCGCCCTCGCTTCGGCACCAAGGGCCTCGAGGAGCGCCGCCGCCTCGGCCGCCTCGTCCTCCTCCAAATCCTCTTCGTCCCCGTCGTCGTGCACGGCGTGGAAGAGCGCGCCGTCGCCCGAGGCCTCGTCCGCAGGCAGCCAGCGCGTGATGAGGCCGAGCGTGTGGCCGCCCTCGTCGAAGCTGCGGGCGACGCGCCGCCGCACGAGCGCATGCCCCTCCAGCCGCCAGCCCTCGAGCTCGACCGATGTGGCGGCCTCCTCGGCCTCGCGCGCCTTGGCGGCCTTCTCCTCGAACCGGCGTGCGGCTGGGTGCTCGGCGTAGAGGCTTTTCCCCTGCACAACCTCGTCCTCCTCGAGGTCCTCCTCGTCGCCGTCGTCGTGCACCAGCCGGAAGAGCGCGGGGTCGCCTAGTGGGGAGATGTGGGGAGATATGGGGATATAGGGGGAGATATAAGCTGGAAGAGCGCGGGGTCGCCCTCGCTCTCGTCCGCAGGCAGGTACTTAGTCACGCTGCCCAGCGCCACCCTCCTTCCAAAGGCACGCGCGACGCGAGAGCCGAGCAGCTCGTGGCCGGAGGAGAGCCAGCCGCCGCCTAGTGGGGAGATATTGCGAGATATTGCGAGATATTGCAAGATGTTGCGAGATATGAGGAGAGCCAGCTGCCGCCTCCCATGGCGTGGGCCAGCCGCTCGACCAGCTGCTCATGTCGTCCCTGCATCGAGAGGCCTCGCTCCTTGAGCCGCTCCCGTAGCTCCGACACCTTGAGGCTCGAGAGCTCCTGGTCCGCGACCAGCTCCTCCTCGCTCCCGCCACCTCCGCCGCCCACGGCGGCGGCATCAGGCATGCCTGTGAGGAGCGGAAGCCGCAGCTCCAGGGCACGCCTGAGGTCGCTCTGCGCTCTGAGCGACCGGATCACAGCCTTGACAGCAGCGGCCGACATGTAAGCCGCCCACCCCCACGCCGCCCCGGCCGGCGCCTCCACCCAGAGCCGGCCGGGGTCACTGGCGAAAGCCCAATAGCGCCGCCCCGACTCATCGACGCCGAGGGGTTCGGATCGAACCGGACAGCTGAGCAGGTCCTGCACGAGCCCGCGGACCGCCTGTACCATACCGACCACGAGAGTGAACCATCGATTGGTTCGGTACTTTGGAGGTGCGGTACGACCAGCGAAGGCCTCGAGCGACTTGGCGTCCTTCTCCCGCGTGCACTCGACCTTGGCCAAGCGAACACTCTCGCCTACCCAATCAGCGGAATACCCTGAGATCCCCCGAGATCGCACGAGATCGCACGAGATCCTCCCGCTCTCACCAGCCAGCAGCGCGCGCGCCGCCTATGGACGAGTCGATGATCAAGTACCGCGCGGCCACTTCGAGTGCCGCGAGCATCAACTGCCGCTCTCTCCTCTCTCCTCTCTCCTCTCTCCTCTCACCTTCAGCTCGGAGGTGCACCAGAGCCGCCCGCCCGCTAGCTCGCCCTGGTGCCCCGCCTCGACAGCAGCCGCGATGGCCGCCTCGAGGCCGCTCACCGAGCGGCGCTCGATGGCGCCGAGCAGCGCCTCCGTCGCCGCCGCACGCAGCCGCTTTCGCTCCGCACTCCCGTCCGCGCCCTCGCCGACGGCCACCGCGCCCTCGCCGCCGCCGCCGTCGCCGCCGCCGCCGCCGCCGCCGACGCCGTCGCCGCCGCCCTCGCCGGGCATGTGCTGGACGGTGACCGACGGCGCTGCGATCGCCGGAAAGACAAGCGCGAATTTCGAGGACGTGTCGGCGGGCGTCGCGATGGCGCCGATGGCCTCCTTGAGCTGCTTGGTCAGGCCGGCCTGCAGCTCGCGGTGCTGCTTGGACAGCTCTGCGTGCCTCTCGGCGCGCTCCCGCAGCGCGGCCCGCACGGGCTCCGTCGAGAGGCACGCGTCGCAGAGTGCGCGGAAGAGCGCGAGCCGCTCGGCGCCAGGCAGCGCTGCGTACGTGCAGTCCTGTAGCGCCAGCAGCGCCGCCTCGCACGCGGGGTCGCCGTGGAACTCTGGCAGCAGCCAGCCCACGCAGCGGAGCACCTCGGGCCAGTTGGTCCGCGTGACGACCCCCGACGGCGGCAGTTGCTGGAGCGTGGACGCAACGACCCGCGTGTCGACCGGCGGCGGCACCTGGCCCGAGGCGAGCTGCGCGGAGTGGTCCAGAAGCAGCCGCAGCAGCGCCACCGACGCCTCGGTGAGGAGGAGCGGCTCGCCGGGGTGGGTGAGCGCCTGGCTGAGCTCGGCCGCCGAGAAGGGCGAGACCTTGAGCACGCCCTCGCCGAGCGTCTGGAAGAAGTCCCACGCCGCCAGCACGTCGGCGGCGCAGACGGCGGGGCCGCCGTCGACCCATCCGCACGGCGGCAGCAGGTGGAACGGGTCGGGACGGCCCGCCGCAGGGCATGCGGCATGCGGCGGCTCGTCGGCGATCGCGGCGTCGGCAACCTTGAGGGCCTCTCGCAGCCGCATCGCCGCAAGCGCGCGATCCGACCACTCGGTGGAAATCCGGGCCACCTTGCCGCCGCCGCCGCCGTCGTCGCCATCGGGAGCGGGGCGCTTGCTGCCACTCGCCCGCAACGGCGCAAAGGGCAGCGTCAGCTGCCGAAGCGGCTCGCCGTCCTTGTGCTTCTTCCCCACCGCCTCTGTCACCGCCGAGCTGCATCCAGCAGCCGATGTCGAGGCGGCGGCAGACGACGAGGCGGCGGGAGGGGCGGCAGCGTCCGTGGGGAAGGCGGGGGCATCCGCGGCGGCGGCACCCGTGGTGGTGGCGGCGGTGGCGGCGGCGGCGGCGGCGGCGGAAGTCTTCTTCACCTTGTGCTGCTCCCTCGCCTCGATCGGGTCGAGCCCACACGCAAAGCACAGCCTCTCAAACTCGGCCCACTCGGCATCGTGCCGCGCCGTGTCCGCCTCCGCCGCGGCTGCGAAGGGAGCTCGCTCCTCGTCGCTCATGCCCTTCCACGTCGCCGCGAGCAGCTTCGTCACATCCGGCGCCTGCAGCCCTGGGTTTGCCGTCGCCGCCGCTGGCCGCTCAGAGGCCGCGTAGCACTCGTACGCCGATCGCGGGCGCCGCGGCGCCTTTGGCGGCTTGGCGTTCTCCTTCTCCTTTGCTTCCGCCGCCTTGGCCGCCTTGGCCGCCTCCCTAGCCGCCCTCGCCGCCTCCCGCTCCGCCTTTGCGGCTGCCCTCGCCGCCTCCTCCTCCGCACGGACAGCCGCCTTGGCGTCCCGTTCGGCCTGCTTGGCGGCCTTGGCCGCCTCTTTCGCAGCCTTGGCGGCGGCTCGCGCAGCTTCCCTCTCCGCCTTGGCTGCCGCGCGCGCCGCCTTCTCCTCGCCCTTGGCCACCCGCTCCTCGAAACGGACCGCCGCAGGGTGCTCCTTGTAGAGCGCCACTGCCTCGCTGACCTCGTGCTCCTCCAGGTCCTCCCCATCACCGTCGTCGTGCTCTGCTCGCCAGAGCGCTGGATCGCCCTCCGCCTCGTCCGCCGGCGCCCACGCGACGATTGTCCCGAGTGCACAGCGCTTGCCAAACTGGCGCGCGACTCGCACGCCGAGCCAAGGGTGCCCCGCCGTCTCCCACATGTCGTCGCTTTGAGCAGCCACTGCAGGCGCAGCCACGGCAGGCGCTGCCATGGCAGGAGGAGGGAGAGGCGGCGTCGGCGGCGAAGGCGGCGGCAACGGCACCGGCTGGCAGCGGGGGGTTTGGACGGTTTTTGTGGGGAACCAAATTCGGCGTTCCCGCCAAGCAAAAAAAACATACACCTGCTCGGGAAACAAGATCTTCGTCACAGCGCTCTCCCAGAGCTCACCGATCCATCGTCCGCTGCCCTGTGCACGGCTGCCTTCGCTCGAGCCGGCGCGAGCCCCTGGCCGGCTCGCTCGACTCTTCCTCCGGCGGGCCGCCTTCTCAGTGCAGCTTGCCTGCGGAGAGCTTTTGCCGCACGACGGCGGAGCCGGTGTACAGCATGCCGTCGATGATGCCAAAGACGGCGACGACGCCACCGATGATTGCGCAAAAGGAGAGGACGAGCTCCGAGGTGGGCTGGCGCCTCTCGGCGATGTTGACCTGGATGGGCGAGACGTCGTACGAGATGAGCAGCGAAGGCAGCGTGTCCTTGGTGCGCGCGTGGGAGGTGGCGGTGAACTGGTACGTCTCGACGTGCGCGACGGAGCCGGCGGGCTGGTATCGCGTCGGGACGATGTTGACGTGGTGCTCCTGCGTGAGGTGCGCCGTCGCGGCGGTGAAGGCGCGCCCGTCGAGCGAGAGCAGGTGCTTGCGCACGTCGGGCGGCAGCCCGCGCCGCTCGATGGCGCCGAGCTCGAGGCCGAAGGAGAGGTGGTCGATGTGGTGCGACGTGTTGACGTGCGAAAAGTCGAACGAGTGGCGGCTCGAGTGCGGCGCGAGGTGGATGGTGCCCGGCGCGCGCGAGACCTCGACGTAGCCAAACAGGTTGCACCCCTCGTGCCCGGCCTCCTCCTCCCACATCTCGAGCGGCGAGCCGTCCTCGTCGAGCGGCGACGGCTGCTTGGCGCCGTCGGCCAGCAGCGCCAGGACGTGGTCCGACGAGGCGTCGCGCACGGCGCGCGCCTCGGCGCCCTCGGAGCCCGCCTCCCTCGCGTGGCGCAGGATGTGGCTGATGTCGACCCCCTTTGCGGCGAGGATGGACGAGGCCGCGTCGTCGATCTGCGCGAGCAGCTCGCGGTCCTCCGCCACCTCCTCCTCGGGCCCGAGCGCGTCCTCGGACCAGTCCTCGTCGAGCCCCTCCCGCCGCCGCTCCATCGCCGCCTTGAGGTCCGCCGAGATGTGCGTGATCTGCTCGGCGAACCCCTCCCGCTCGGCGGCGGGCACGTCGTGCATCCGCTGCACCACCACCTCGGCCGCGATCTTGACCATGTGCAGCCAGATGACGTTCTCCTCGCGGCCGTACTCGTACGGCTCAAAGGCGTGCACGCTCCCGCGGTAGGTCCGCACCGTCGGGAACGCGTGGATGGAGTGCGAGCGGCACAGGTCGCGCCCCTTTGCAGACGTGCAGTCGACGCGGACAAACGCAAACGACTGCGAGTAGGCGCGCGCGTGCAGCCGCCGCCCGACCGCCTCCCACGCCGGCACGAGCTTCTGCGACCAGAAGCACCACGGCGCGAAGAAGTTGACCATCACGCCCGCCTTCGACTTGGCGAGCGCCTGGAAGCCCTGCTCGTCGAGCGCGGTGCCGTCGTCCAGCTGATACGGCCCCGGCCGATACGAGCCCTCCTGCAGCAGTCACGGGCGGCGGGCGGTGAGGCGGTGGAAGAAGGAGCCAGAGCCGGGCGCCACGAGCCGCGCACCCCCAGCTGCGCCGCCGCGCCGCCCTCCGCCTCAGCCGGCTCGCCCTCGCCGCCCTCGCCTGCCTCGCCGGCAGCGGTGCCCTGCTGTCTGCTCAGGTCGTCGGCGTGCACTTGCGCCACCCCGCCGGCCGGAGGATCGGCCGGCGCAGGCGCGGCCGCGCCGTCGCACGTGCCGGAGCAGACGCGCGCCATGAAAGCGGCGGACGCCCCGCAAGCCCCAGACAGCTTCCACGCGGCGCACGCGGCGATGCGGCTGACCGTCTTCATGTCGCGCACCCGTGCAGCGCAGGACGTCTCGCACTCGCGCAGCAT